>NW_028288933.1:322323-483485 GCF_059628265.1 Tinamus guttatus
AAAGAGATAGAGTTCTCCTGAGCATAAGAATTAGTTTACAGACCTCCACAGAGGTTACTCAAAAAAATCTTGCTGCCTGTAAGGCTGAGAGAACAAAAACTAGCTTGGGTAAATGAAATGATACACCACAGTAGGCAACAGAACTGTACTTCAAAATAGTCAGTGCACTGGATTGACTGCAACTTGTCAATTTGAAGGCTGAAATGAAAATTGTCTTGCCACCTCAGTTCCCTTATACATGCCACTGAATTTGTGAAGCGCAGGCATTGTTCAACCTTGCTCTACTGTAAATTCTTTTTGTAGTCTGTTCTATCAGTAATTTTTTCTTCTTTTTACCTTGGAAATAAGAGTAGCTAAGGTCTCCTCTAAGTTTGTTGATGGAGCATAACTGTTGTTTGTTTGTATGTAACAGGAAAACTCAAGTGATTGTAAAACTCCTCTTATTTTTTCAACCACCACTGTAATGCATCAGTCAAGGAATTCAGAATTTGTAGACTTGGGCCAATTCAGTTTCAAAAGACTCAAGGAAGAAACATAATATTCTTTTAGAGCCATTTGATTAAATGTCCATGATTCAATTTAGAGTTGTTTAGATTGAAGTTATACTTGGACAAATTGCATGTTTAAAATGAGCTAATGGGTTATAAATCAATAGATTTTTAATGGTTTGGAAAACCTAGCCTTCAACTTAATATGCATACATCTGAATAAATAAAATAATAATCATCTCATGCAATAACTGTTGCAGTTGAAAGAACACATGGAACAGTCTCCAAAATGATTGGTGTATATGGTTTTCAGTATTACCTAAAAATAAGGCAATTGAGTTCTATGCTGTCATAACCTGTTTCACTGGAACTTAGTGTTATCCTTTATATGTGAGAAGAAACAAGGTACAATGGAAAATTAGTGAATATACCATGAATATGAAAAGGCCACCAGTACAGGTGAGAAAAAAGTTTTTAGCGAAATATTCTTCCTGATGCAGTATTTCTTAATATTTATTTTGAATTCTGCAATGACATTAGAAACATGCCATAACAGACTGCAGTAGCAAGTAAAGTTCTATTGATCATTCAAACTGTTATCTGAATTATTATAAACAACATTTTCATTATTTTAGATTTCATTTCTCCTTGCGTCCAATGAACATTCTTGATAAGAGGCTATGAGGATTTTAACAGAGATGCCAAAATACAGTATATGGCACATTTTCAATTCTGTGTAAAAAGATTTGGTGTTTAGAAACGCTTTTTCTAGGAAAAGAATTAAATCTGAATTTTGTTCTTGTGGAAGTGAACCTTGTGTAATAGTGGGATATATTAACATAAAATTGTGACTGAAAAAGAAAGAAGAATTATAGAATGCTTAAGGCTGGAAGGGACCTCTAGAGGTCGTCTAGTCCAACCCCCCTGCACATGCAGGGTCACCTAGAGCACGTGGCACAGGACTGCGTCCAAGCGGGTTTTGGAGATCTCCAGAGAAGGAGACTCCACAACCTCTCTGGGCAGCCTGTTCCAGTGCTCTGTCACCCTCACTGTCAAGAAAATTTTCTTTAAGTTCCTGTGGAACTTTTGATGCTTCAGTTTCTGGCCTATTCTTCTAGTTCTGTGGGTGGCCACCAGTGAAAAGAGGTCAGCACCATCCTCCTCACTCCCTCCCCTGAGGTACTTATAGACACTGATCAGATCCCCTCTCAGCCTTCTCTTCTCCAGGCTGAACAGGCCCAGCTCCCTCAGCCTCTCCTCATAGGGCAGATGTTCCAGGCCCCTGATCATCCTTGTAGCCCTGTGCTGGACTCTCTCCAGCAGCTCCACATCCCTCTTGTAGTGTGGAGCCCAGAGCTGGACACAGTACTCCAGATGTGGCCTCACCAGGGTTGAGTAGAGGGGCGGGATCCCCTCCCTCGACCTGCTGGAGACAAGTTAATGAACTTTACTTATGAAAGTTTTATCACACCTGTATGTGAAAATGTGCATGTGTATATACATTTATGTATCTTAATACATAGAGGTGCATGCCCATGAGAATACTACTTTTATGCTTCTCCAAAGTTTTGACATTAAAACTCCAAAATAATGACCTATTCCTATGCAGTAATCAGGATACTAAAAGAAGAAGCAGTTCTTCAATATTTAATGGCCAAAAGCCAAAGTCTGGATTGCAAATAATTTATCAGGAAAAAGCATCTAACAAATTTTTCATGTATTTTTCATAGGATTCATTTAATGTTACCACAATGCAGTATCATCATATATGCATATAATTCATACATAGACTAAAAACAGTGCTGTTTTTAACTCAAACATTTAAAAGCCAGGAATTGTTAGAAATAGAGAGGCCTTTCCACTGGCTTTAGCATATGCAACTTTAGTTGTATGATCATATACTAAACTGAATGAGGCAAAGCATTCTAAAATATGAGCAAAATGGAGAGTGTTCATATGTTAGTTTTATCCTTTTTTTAGTGGGATATTTACCATGTGTTATTCAAATCCTCTCAAGACAAGATTATTCTTCCTGTGGTTTTATCTGTGATACTTAATACAACAATACTATGCAGTAGGTGTAATGCTATAGTGCACAGATGCTCAGAAACTTTGAAACACCCATGTAAAAAGAAGAGGCATTAGTTCCATTTTATGGGCGGTAAGGCATGACGACGTTAGGCATCGGACCGTCTCTTCCTTTCATGTGTGTTCAGTGAGCACAAGACTTTCACCATCTTGAGATGTGCAGAATGCTTCATCTTTTTATAGCATGTATTGCATTCACACCCTGGGTTCTTACATATACCATCCTAGAGATACTCCTCTTGTTTTCTCGTTCTTTAGGGAAAAAAGTGATGCAGATGTTCCTGCTCATCTCTAGTCTGCACCTAGATGAGCAGGCTCATTGTTTAGTTAAGTTTAGTCACTTCACATAAATTGGCACATTTCTGGTGCCAGGGTGAACCTTCTAGAAACCTTCTAGAAAGATTTTTTTTGCCCTCAAATATCTTTTTCCTTTTTCACCTTACTTTTAATTCCATACAAGAAAGATATATATACCATGTTGATATTTCAGTCCAAATACATTTGGCTGCATAAATCGAGCCTCAGAATCAGAAGTACTGACAGCTCTTAAAGAATGAGCCTGAGGTTATTGCTTATCACATAGTATTTAAAATAATTTTGTCTGCATTACTTCATATGATAAAATTCAAAAGGAATTGGAGATAAATATCTTTCAAAGTAAACTTCTAAATCTACTCCTTTATAAAAATCAGTATATAAATCATACTCATTAAGCTGGAGGACAAAGGAAGAAAAAATTCAATTACGGGTTCTAATACTGCTGTATTGTGCTGAGATTTAAATGACTGCCATGGAAGGATAAATGAAGTATTTGTTAGACTTTCATTAAGTGACAGTTTACTTCTATTGAAGAATTTAAGCCTGTTTTCAAAAACTCATTTAATATTGTGCTGTCTTCCTTTCTCTGGAAAAAATCTGTTTGGTACATGTTTACAGCAAACTGTTGCTGTTTTGATTGTCAGAACCTTGGAAAATATCAAGGTCAAATATAGAATTGCAAATGAATGCAAAAATGCATTTAATATACTGATAGATGATCTACTCAAATGCTCCTATTTTTACACTTACAATTTTTTAATTGTGAAAGAGAGGAGTGAATTTAATGAGCTGAAACTCAGAGCTTAGTGTTACTAGTTGAAGTTGGAACACTTTGCTACGGTGATGTGCAAGCTTTCTCACAGAGGTCTGCCAATATCATCCAGTCCGGAGCTGAAAAGATTCATGCCAACCTAACTAATATTTAGCACTTCTGGGCCAATATTGGCTCAACAGAAAATGACTTTCACTGAACATCAGAGGAGTAGTGGAGGAAAGGAAGAGAGCAAGTGAACATGCAGGTAATAGGGGTCACAGCACTGTCTGATGGGTCTCTTGATCAGGCTGAATTCAGGAAAAACTTTTTAAAATGACAGATCTGACCACCTTCTCTAGCTAAAATGAAGACACACTTTTTTTCCTTTTATTTTCCAGATGTTCTCTGGGAAAATTCACCATTCTGTTGAAGTGTGTTCTGGAAAGCTCTTTATTGTCTCCATAAGCACCCAAATGCTTGGTTTACATCTTACATGCACTATTGTCTGTGGCATGTTTCTGTTAGTATTTTAATGCTGAGACAAGAGTGTTGGAGTCCGTATCTGTGATTTTTTTCTTCTTTGTATATTGGAAGAGAATAAATTATGATTTAATGTGTAATAATTTGTGTTTCAATGAGTCTCTGTTGCAGTGTCTTTTTGCATAAAAACTGGACATTGTGAATCTATTATAATACCATGCTATTCTCAGTTCTGAATTTTCAAAAATAAAACAGGATTAATTATAAAACAACTTGAAATACGTCATGTCACAGTGGTAATTGTATTGGAGGCTTGGATAATAAGGTGTCAAAGACCATGTACAAGTAAATCTAAATAGGCATGACTTCGGAATTGATTAAGAAAAGAAATATGTATATATATATTTGGAATTTCCTGAGTTAAGCCCTTAAAGGAGTACAAAAACTGGGCTTAGAATAGTAGGGGGTGACAAAACTGCAGATTGAGGTGTTTACAGAGCAGGGGATGGTTGGAAGTGAAGAGGCTCAGTATCAGCCTGGAAACAGCCGACAACATTTTGCGCCTTGCATTAGCCCCTCCAGTTCCCTTTTGTGCTCTAATTCTTAGGGAAGAAAAACTGTTGTGAGTTGTCTGACTTGTCAAAAGAATCGTTTTAAAAATGAAAAGCTGCACGTCAGTTTTGGCCATTTGGCATAGTGATGTTAGCTTATCTTTGAATAAGGGCTCTCTAACTAAGGAAAATTAATAGCTCCATGTATTTCTAAAACTCCAAGCACTTAATCGGTGCGGCGGTTTCATTTTTGCTTTATCTTCTCATTTAAGCCCTGCATCGCAGTTGCCATATGTGCCAGTGGAGCGGGGAGGGAGAACTGTTGGAGTGTGCTCTTCGTGGCTGTCTGGAAGGACGGCCTGTCCTCAGCCAGCACACACAAGGACGCTGCGCTGTCAGTCAGGATACAATTTTAACTTAGAGACAGGATAATACCAGCCAAATGGAGAGCAAAAATCACTTGGGCAGAGGTTAGATATATTTCCTTGCTTCCCCCAAATAATACATGATTTCAGCTTTTGGGTACACTGTGTGATCTCATCCTGCTCTTTTGCTCCTCCCTGCTACTCCCTTCTCCTGCATAGTTTTTCATGTCATTGCAATAGGAAAAGCTGCGCAACAGAAATAATCTTGCCATGTATGTAAACATTTGTGAGCCAAACATCTGTTCTCTCTGCACCTCACTGCAGCTGGAAGAATTTTACCAAACAATCATCTCCAGAAACACTGTAAGCCCCCAGCTGCTGTCATACACCAGTGTAGTCAGCAGAAGCCCAAGTTTGTTCATTCATACAGCTTTGTGGTCATGGTGAGGGTGGTTAGAACGTGGGGGAAGAAGCTGAGCTCAGATTTTATAACCCTGCTTCATGTGCAAGATTCACAATTCCTGGAATAAGAGCTTTATTTGCATGAAAGTGAAGATCGGACTGAATATTACTTTCTAGGGATTTGCAGTAGCATTAAGCATGTGATGTTGTTTTCATACAAAATTCCTGGGAACAATTTGAAAGGAAACAATACAGTAGCTTAATGCCCATAGTTTTAAGTATAAGTTATTAGGCAGCAGGTTTGAAGACACTGCATTTAGCACCGCAGAAAAGGAAAGAAGATGCAACTTCCTGTTGCTTCCACTGGGAGCTTATCTTTCCCTTTCAAAAACGTCTTGGTAAAGGGATAGCTTCCAAAAGAGGGTAGAGAGCCAGTGCTGGCCATGTGTGAAGGAAAGATGAGCAGCAAGCGAGAGGGAAATAAAATGTAAAATTTGACAAACAGCATGAAGGTCAATGAAATCCAGCTGGGCAGTATTTGATTCCACATATATTAGCCAGAGCTAGCACAGGAAGAGAGGTTTTCTTTGGACTCTGGATTTGAGAGTTGTCTTTCTTCTTTGGAGTTGAAGGGTAAAAGGAACAGAACAGGATTCCCAAGAGGTGGAACAGAAAAGGTGGAAAGAAGCTGTGTAAGGATCTCTCACTATCACATTGGGAGAAAAAGTTTGTTCTTCTCTAGCTTTTCCTCCCTCCCTCCTCTCATCCTGAGCAGTCCACTAGAACCTGCTAATGGAGGAAAGGGCAAAAGAAAACAGGAATGAAGCATCACTCACTTAGATCTTCCTTGCAGATGAATTGTTCTTTCCAAACATTCATACCCACAAAGCATGCACAAATGCTGGCAGTAATAAATAATGGGCCACTGTGGGGAGCTGCTAACACTGGATGCCAACTTTCGTATCTTTTATTTTTCCAGCTGAGTGCTTAGTCAGATAAGCTTTGTAAAGTTCAAAGTTTCTCAAAGGGACATGAGAGCTGCCTGGCTGCGCGTTGACGTTCAGAGAGAGCTTAGCCTAGAGTGGAGGGCTCTGGTCTCCTGGATGGGCTTCCCCGCCAGACCAAAGAGTTGGGTGGATGGATGGATGGATGGATGGATGGATGGATGGATGGATGGATGGATGGATGGATGGATTGTGCGTCTGGCCTTGGGCTCTGGTCAAGTATCCACGTGTCTCCATGCCCTTCCACCAACTCCAGTGTTGGAGGGAAGCAAATGGGAAGTGTGTGAACCCATCTCTGCTCTGGCAATAGCCTGAGGACAAAAGTAAGTCGTTTGATTGAGAAGAAGGGTGATCCACAGCTGTGGCTGTGTGACTAGTGGAACGATACGGTCCCTTCCTTCCTGACTGCCTGTGCATGGATCACTCCCATAAGGCATAGTAATCACAGCGTAGAAAAAATTATTCATGTTTGATGCTCTCTTAGTATGTTGATACATAACTCCATAGTTTTACCCTACCAACTGTTGAGGAAAACTGCAACTTCAAAAATTGTGTTTTTAGACATACCTACTTTTCAAATTGAAATATGAGACATATTTATTCAAAATTCTAGTCAGATGCAGGAGCTATGCTTAATAGTTGCTTGGGAAAAAAAATAAGTGCCTTGGAAGCACAATTGAAGGAAAATAAGTGCTTATTGGAGATCAAAGTTGAATGTCAAGCTAACTGCTGGGTAATTTTGTTTTCAAAAGATGACTTTTTGATGACCTGAGGCTAGTAGATTTCTCCTTCCCATTATTTCATCAGCTTAAACCTGGAATATGAAGTATGTTTATTAGGAACCAGTCTGGTCATTGCTTTGAAAGCACGATGCTGACAGTGTAGCTCCTTATAAACTATTTGTGTGTTGCTTTGTCTGGAATTCGGACAAGCTAACTACTGAAGCAGAAAAAGCACAGCCAGCGTTGTCAAATATTATTGGTGCAATGTGCCTTTATATGTGCCTGGCTGAGCAGCATCAAATGGCTTTTGACATGGTTCTTTCCCAAGGCCACAGTTTGCTGCATACAGCAGCCTCAGTTAAATCATTTTTATATTTTATATTTATGCACACATATACACACATCTCATTTATAATCCATCAGGGTGATTTGCATGAATCTGTAAAATATTCTTGCACCTACTCTACTTGATTTTCTCCATTTCATATTAAAAAGTCCCTTTTACAAAAATACATGGCATCTTTCCCAAATAATATAGTTGGATTGAATAAGCCTCGAAACATCTCACTATGCTAATATACAGCAGTCACAAATACGTTTTTTAGAAGTAGTAAAAAAGAGCTTAAATGAGTCATTTAGCAGCTGTTAGATTATAAAGTGAGTTTTTTTTTCTCAATTCCTTATTGGGTGAAGACTTTCAGACCCGTAAATGTTTGTTTTTATGAAGCACCGACCTCTTTGGTAGCTATGGCTATGAGGAAATCTGAACATCATTTACTATCTCTGCCCTCAATGCAAATAGAATTCAAACTCCATTACATAACATATCCTACACACACACATCATGTGGAAATGCCACGGTTTGCTTTTCTAGCACTATTTTTCCACAAGCTGTTGCTTTAATAGGATATGTTTTTTTTTTTTAATACAACTTTCCTCTCTTTACGTAAAAAGGTATTTTTCATGTTCCTTTGTTGACTGTTCCTTTTGGAATTCATCAAAATTGTGTTTCAGAGGGGTAATAACTGTGATGCCCTGGCTGTGCAAATTTAAAATGTAATAGATGTTGGCTTCTCAAATTTTACTTTTCTGTACAAATCTCTTTCTATCCACATAAATGATGTGAGGAATGGATCTTAGCAATGAGTGCAGATACTTCGTATAGCTGTGAAGAATTCAACAAGCATTTCTATTTTAGCTGAATTTCGACTCATCTGGATGGAGTTAAGAGTGGCATCTTCTCTGCATGCCTTTTTTTATTATTATTTTTCTGTTCACTTTAGACTAAAATGAATAGCACCTGCCAATACATATTGAACAGGTTTGCATTTCATTGATTGCTGCCTGCAGATTCAATGCCAGTAACGACTGTGTAACAACTTGGACATGACTACGGTCTGTCTTGTCTTGCATGGGATAACTCCCTAGGGAGAAACACAAAATGGTCCAAACGTCACTGATACTCTGCGCTGGATTTGTCTCTTCAGTAAGACTTTGTTTGCTCTACCTCCTGCCTGCAAACATCTTTTTTAGCCTTGGCTTATGAGCGTATGGTTTTATTAAAGCCTGCGCAGTATGTTGTTAACTTGGTAAGAGAAATCTCTGCACTAACTTTTAATAACCTAGGTAGTAACCTAGGCTGTTTTATTTTAATCCTACCTACATCAAATTCAAAAGGAAGAAATATGTGGTTGATTCTTTCATGAGCTAGGAATAAAATTTAGTGGCAAGCATGTGTTTGGGAACATCCTGTCCAACTGTTTAGGATTTATCAGTTTGTCACCTTATGTGGGTGATTATACACCCTATAATCTTTTTTAGTTAAAGCAGTGATAGAATCTTGGTTCTAGGATTAATTTAAAATATTTTAGACAGGAATTCAGTATCCTCTTTCAAATGTTGTGTAATAATAAAATATAAATAATTATTTTCGTATTTCGAACTTATTATGGTTCAAAATTGTTTAAAAGGATTATATGCAAACTACGCCATGGCATAAATTTTATAAACACGTATGCACCTCTTCCAAGGACGTCAGAATCTAAGGATGACTGCTGTTTTTATTTTAGCTAAAAATCGTGGTTTCTAGATACTTTTCTTTAATGGAAGTTAGTTTTTTTTCACTTGGTGAGACGTGTTGCTGTTGTCTTTTAATATCTTAATTCTAATTTCTGAAACTGAGCTATTAACATTGAATGGAAACTTCAAATTTGTGCTTCATTTCTTTGGGATTGCTCAAGTCTTGTAAAGCACTGAGGTGTTTCCATTGGATGTAGCCTGCTATTTCTTTTATAAGCACCTACATACGTATGAGAATTATCTTAAATTTTTTAAATCGACTATTGTTTCCAACATAGGAAAAGCTTTACTTTTCTTTGTTCTGTAGTTGCTTATGGCTTAGACATTCTTGCCAAGATTCTTTAGAGAATTCAGTGATTTGTGAGTGTCCTTCTTGCGGTGGTTTAGAGGAGCAGGATTTTCAGTGCACAACAAGCATTATTTCTTTAGGAAGTAAGAGCTCTTTACCACAAGCTCTGAGGTTCCAGGAGCCCTCAGTGCATAGTCATGGGCTTGTACGTTTGTTGCAGTCTTGCTGGAGAACTGCATAGCTGTGGTGGCTTCTTTAGTAAGTTTGGCTTGTGCTTGAGTGCTCTCGTTTCTTTAGTGCTGATACGGATTTTCCAAAGGTGGAGCTGAGTTAAGGAAAAGACTTTTCATGATCTCAGCATTGATGGCTTCCCACACGTTCTTTCAGGGTGTGTGAGCAGCACACTAAGCAAGATATTCTGGAGAAAAATATTGAATTGGTCCAGTATATTAGTATTGATCTTTTTTTTTCTTTTTTTTGTCTTTTGGAGAGTCACTAAGATAAATGTGGGAATAAATGCATGCAGTGCAAACCAGAAGCTACCTTCTGTGTAGGTGCACCTCTTAGCATGGCCTGCTTATGCTTGATACCAAGACAGCAATAAGATTAAACTAAGGTTAGTGTTGTTTAACACTTATTTGATGCCCAGAGAGCAATAAGATTAAACCAGAGTTAGTATTCAGGCCAGCTCACATCTTCAAAGCAGTATCTTGGACAGGTAATTCCACTGATTTCAGGCTGTCAAATATAACCAGACTGCTGAAAACTCTGCTAGCATTAATAGAGTAAGCATTTCTTCTTTCGGTTCATGAGAACAGTTTGACCTAGAAAATATGTAATGGGAAATTTTATGCAACTTTAGTCAAATGTCCCCTTCCATCAAAATTGTTGAAGGTGCACTAAGTCAAAAAAAAAAAAGAAAAAGAAAAAAAATCATTGCAAGCCTACATTTTTGAGGAAAAAATAACACTATGTTAATGATTTTTACTTCTCTAAAAAAAAAAAAAAAAAGGCTCAAGATATCATTTCTGATCTGGGAAACCCCTTGTAGAACTGCCTTTATAAGTGTGCAGAAATCTGGAATAATCACCCAATAATTTATTTGGGGAATAAGAATGTTACATTTATAGTAGTATAGTAGTTTTGTGTTTGAACAATAGGTTTCAAGCAATTTTTTTTCCTAATTTGATTCCAGTGCTCACTTTTAGAAAGCAATCACCTATAGGAGGAATAAACCTTTCTATTTAAGTTTTGTATTTCTTTTAATACAAATTCAGAACAAACGCCCAGGCTGAAGTAAAGATTTTTTTTTATACTCTTTTGGGATCATTCTGGGTGTCTGCAAGAAGCAAGGAAATATCTTTTATAACAGGAAACTATTCTGGACTGAGCAGATCCAGAATGTTATCGTCTGGAGATAAATAGGAAGCCACCTTGCTACTCATCTCATAATATACACTGCATCCAGGAATGGACTGAAAAGTGCCCAGGATGGGCAGCAATAAGGAAGGGATGACAAGAGATAATTAATGCAGTTAGACCTCGCAGAGCTAATTCTGTTTGCTCTAGAAATCCTCTGTACCTCATATTTCTTGCTTAAGGATTAGACTTTATAAGTTTATAAGAGCAGCAAGAAAAGAAAATAGCCCCACAGAATATTGTAATTTTACTGTAGGGACGGTAGGTGGATTTTGTAAAGAGACTCAGAGCAAGTTGACTCATAAAATCCTCTATCACTTAATTAGTCATTTAAAAAAATTAAATTCTAAAACATGCATGAACAACAAATTGCAGCATTTTATAACTGTCAAATTATTAATCTAGCAGCTTTTCTTAGATTAATTCTGGTTTTAAGTGATTTAATATTTTATTACATTTATTTAGGACAGTATTCCACAGGTATCTCATTCAAATTGAAAATAAATATTTTATGCTGTTGTGCTGACCTAAAAATCAAGTACTAATGTGACTGTCCAAATAGTTATTAAGGAAACACTAGATACTAACTGTTAGAAGATTTAAGGGTGCATGTTAAAAAAGTCAGTATTTAGATTGAAATATGTAGAACTACTTTGATTTATATTGCTCAGGATTTTATTTTCTTTTTGTACCTATTTTTTCTGAGAATGTTGCATAACATAAAGTATTAGTTAAATAAACCATAAGGAAACAAAATAGAAAAGAGTATTGAAAGGTTTTTGAAATATTTCTGTAGGAAGAAAAAATGCAACATTCAATATGAAACGAATGCAGTTTGCAAAAAAAAAAAAAAGTCTTAATGAATCTGCACCATTTTAAGCACGTGGTGATCTTTGCTATTATTCCTTCTGTGAATCGTAGAATCATTATGGTTGGAAAAGACCTTCAAGATCATTGAGTCCAACCGTAAACCCTTCGATACCTTGTCTGCTAAACCATGTCCCCAAGTGCCTCATCTACTCGTTTCTTGAACGCTGCCAGGGACAGTGACTCCACCACTTCCCTGAGCAGCCTGTCCCAATGCTTCACTACTCCAGCCGCCTAGAAATTCTTCCTAATATCTAACCTGAACCTCCCATGGCGCAACTGGAGGCCATTTCTTCTTATTCTATCGGTAGTTATTCTGGAGAAGAGATGGATCCCCGCCTCACTACAACCTCCTTTCAGGTGGTTGTAGAGAGCAGTAAGGTCTCCCCTGAGCCTCCTCTTCTCCAGACTGAATAACCCCGGCTCCCTCAGTCGCTCCTCATAAGGTCTGTGCTCCAGCCCCTTCACCAGCTTCGTTGCCCTTCTTTGGACACACTCCAGCACCTCCATGTCTTTCTCATAGTGAGGGGCCCAAAACTGAACACAGTGTTCGAGGTGCAGCCTCACCGGCGCCGAGTACAGGGAGACAATCACTTCCCTGGTCCTGCTGGCTACACTGTTCCTGATGTCATGTTCCTGTGAATTATATTTAATTTTCATGTTCAGAGGCCGGTGGAGGTCTATAGCTGTAATTTCCAGGACCTCCAAAGAAATTTATCTTAATTTAAGCCCAAATGTTGGACTGCCCTGTGTATTTTCAGGGAGTTCAAGTGAATCCTGTTACACCAAAATTACGGTTCTGCAGAGAATGAAGCTTATCGTAGCTGTCCTCTGTCCCTCATTATTCAAGGGCAATTTAATACTTCTCATGCGTTTCTACTGTTAAACTTGAACAAGATACCAGGTATGGTGGAAAATGCGCCTGCTACCAAAGCACAGTAATAGTGTGGTGGTCTGCCTGAGTGCTCCTTAGGAATCGTGTTTGGCACTGAGAGACCTTCCAGTGTATCATTCACAATGCAAAATACATTTAGGTTCTCTGTTGTCTCTGTTTGTCCTTTAACTTTCCCTTTAGAATGAGATACAAATAAGTGAGATATAGAGCTCCCATTAAACGTGATTCTCTTTTATTTATCTGGAACTCCCACTACAAAAAGGTGGACACTGCTCATGTCAAACTATTTTGAGTTATAGCAAGTTGATAACTAAATAACAGATCATCTGGTGGGAAACTTTGATTGCCTGTCAAGGCTAGCCAGCCTTCACTGGTGTGGGGAAAAAATAGAAGAAACATTTATTCCAGCATTTTTTTCCTTGTGTAGAAATGGTCAAATAATCCCCCAAGCCCTCCGAGTTGAAAACATCTGTGCGGGGTACTGTAGCTGTTAGGAGTTACCTTTACATTAGTAGATACAGAGAAAATGCTTTCCCTTTGACTCTACAGTTCTGGAGCTCCCTCTCTAAAACGCTGAAAATGGAGCTTCATCTTGTTCTTAATCTTACTCAATTGAAAGCAGGACCAGAATTGCATTCCTAAATCAGCTTTGTCAAGAAAATAAAGGTGATCATTGAAATAAATTGTGAGAAGAAGAAAATAAACTTCTGTCTACATCACGAGCAAAGCAGAAAGGTTGTGGAGAGAATGAACACAGCAGAAAATCACTGCTCTCCATTTTTTTCCAATCAGCATTGTGGAACAAGGTCACCTTTGAGTTGAGAACATCTGCGTTTCGGATCTCCAAAACTGTGTCTATTCAGAAGGCTTCAAGCCGGAGGCCTGACGTTTCATACCTCCATTTATTCAGTAACACAGGAATACTGAATTCTTGATTAAATACAAATAGATAAGTTATCTCTCCAATGAAGAGCATCTCATTATGATCCTTGTTCTTTACTGAAATTTAACATAAAAAGCTGACTTGAGGTGCTTTTGATGACCTTGTATTTTCTCTTTACTCCAAGTCTATTGCAAGACCAGGATCTGCTTTCAGCAGATGTACAGCAGTTGGGCTGAATTGCATTTCATCCGATGCTTAACCGAGTTGATTATTACTATGGTAGTAAAAAGATCTCATTGTGGATCAAGAGTCAAGTCGTTCAAACCTCATGCAAACCTGAAAAAATGCAGTCCGTCTCTGAAAGAATTTGATATGGAACTATGTGTCCTACAAACGTACTAAGCCTTTCGGGAGGGCATAATGAACTGGTTACGCTCAGATGGTTCCCAGATCACGGGTAACGCCATGAAAGGAAGGATGACTTCAGTTCTACCAAGCTGCTGCACCACTCTGTAAAGTCATGGATTCTGTGTTGGCAGTCTGTCTTTAGGGTCACCTTGTTTTATTGCTGTTTCAGAATAATCAGTCAAAGTGTGGCTACCGCTTCTGCAGTACTGCTCCCGTGCAGAGGAGACGCTCCTACAGACTACTGCTAAAATCTACCTTTTTGTACTGAGAAAAAAGTACAAGAAAGCCACAAGATGCTGTTGCTTTTAGCCATTATTTATCTAAACTGTCCAGATGGAAAATTGGCTTGAGACTTCCTGGTCATTTTTCCAGATTGCGGTAGCCTGCAGATGAAGATATAAGTTGGGAGATTTTAGACTCTGTCACTATTCCAGTGCCTGTGTGGTAATATTCAAGTGGCTTTCCTTCTTGGTGAGAAGATTGATAAAGTTGAAGAATCCGTAAGAGAATGAAATGTCTCTTAAGAGAGTAATTGTAGTAGCTAACTGTGTCGTGGAATATGGATGTAGTACTAAGTATACCAGTAGAGCACAAGAGAGGAAATATAACATGTTTTTTGCAGTGGATTTCAATGCATTTTTTTACATATTAAAAATACATATTTGTATGGCTTCCATAATAACTCCTGAACTATTTGCATAATAAGATTTTATGAAAATTAGTTATTAAAAATGAATTGCTTGAATTAATAAAAATTAAATGTAAGTATTAACTTCAAATCACTTTTGTGGCAAAAGTAAAATGTGGTTAGGTCAGAGAGTAAATTAGAAGAATGATGTAAAGAAGGAAACAGCGATGGGGAAAAGTATAAATGGAGAGACAAAGGAATTGGACTAAAAGACAGATATTCATCATGAAGAGTGGATGAGGTACTTTACATTTAGGTCAGTCTATTTTAATTTAAAGCTTGTTTCAAAATTCAAACAATTTTCACCTACTTTAAAGGAATTTTGAAGTTCTTTGTTGTGAGCTAGAAAAAACATCTTTAGTTACAGGCACATGCCTATGAAAGCATATGTGAAAAACATATAGATACTTAGAAAAACAGACTGTCCCTTACTCCAATTCTGTTGTGTAATTCAGTACCTAACAACTTCAGTTGTTTACAACTGAAATTCTATTATTGAAGAACAATTTCAGTATAAACCATATGAGTACAAGCTTCTATGATAGTAAAATATTTCATCTCTTTAGGTTCATCTCTTGATGTGAAAATAGGTCAGCTTTGTTCTCCGATGTCTATCAACAAGTGTGTCAATCAAGCAGGTGATGAACATAGGTCTGGTAGGGGTTATATTTGAGAACATCAACTCATTTCATGTAGGCTACTAAACAGATGGTTTCTCTCGGTCCCTAGAAACATTATCCAGATTTGAACCACTGATGTGAATGTGAAAAAGTCTGTTTATATTCACCAGTTTCCTCAGTCTAGATAGTCTCTCATCTATTAAAATTTTAAAGGTGCAGATTTTATTCTACATGAACAAAGCATATGAAAAATCACTGTACTGGATTAATAAGTAATTAATGGAAATTCCTTCAATTAAAGCTGAACATAAGCCTGCAGCTTTGCATATGCAGTTCATTCTTTAAACCAAAGTAGGTTCCAGTATAACTTGAGACAGAACTGTGATGTAAAATTTGCCAGCATATATTTGTCTGATCAATTTTGAAGCAGATTTGCTTTCTGTGCTTTTCCTCCCCTGATGGTTCCTTTTAAGCTTTTCTGGGTTATGTTTTCTACCGGACTTTCTTGAAAAGAAATGGTTGAGGAACTTGAAAGTTTCTCGGCCATTTGGCAAATAAGGAACTAGCATTACATTCGGGATGAAAATGTACCACTTGAATTATTTCTGGTAATGCAAATAAAATATCAAAGTCATCTCATGGATTTCTCTGTGAATGAGAAATGACCTCCTCTGGTTTCTGTGATACTCCTATCAGGTGGTGACAGATATAAGTTGCAAACCAAGATCCCCATTTTTTTATTTCATTATTTTTTTTCCCTCCTTCTCCCTGGTGATGCAGTACTCCTGAATATTTTTCCTGCTGCTTGATTTTCTGTATTTTTTCAAGCAAAAGGCAGGTTTGACATCCATGGGTGATGGGTAGTCTTTTGTGTTGCAGAATTTAAGTGAATTCCTGGGATACCCAGGCCAGTCAATCAAGAGAAGCATTAGACTTCATTCAGTTATTTACTACCCTTTATTTGATATAGCCTTACTATTAGTAAAGATAATTCCTGTGTGACAACCTGACAGTGTTATGGATATCTCCTATACATTAATGTGAGTGCTTCTAAGTTGCATATGCTACAGATTTATGTAATTGTATGTTGATTGTACTATAAAGCAGTGTCTTGACTGTTTACATAAGTAAGTTTTATTCTATCAAAACATCAGCCCTGACTGTCAGAACTTCTCAAGCATTCAAAATAATAGAGACCACTGTTACCGCTGTTCTAATGGAAATCAATCTTCTGGTGGAAAGCAGCTAGTAATGACTACAAAAATCATTATCAGAGAGCACAAAGGCTAGGAAGTGGAAAAGAAAAACTCAGCTAAAATGCATACTGCTAACATTAACACGTAGCTAGAGAGCCTTTGTTTCTGGAAAGTATTAGTACTCTGTCCAAGTCATAATGATGAGTCTGAAGATACAGGTTAGGGGTTGATACAACAGTCATGCAGTGTTAAATTTGCAGAGTGCTCCAGGATGCTGCTGACAGTTGAGAAACTCACCAGAGAAAGCACTTGCATGTAGATCATCTAAGAAAATAGAATTTTTAATTTACTTTTATGGGCGTGTTTGTCTTTTGCCAAAATTCAGATTTTGGTGTTTTAAAAAATAGTTACCTCTGAATGTATTTTTTGATTAACTTATGCTAAATTATGTTTAAATACTTAAAAAAACACAAAAAAAAACTTTCTGAAAACATCAGAATTATGTTTCATAGGAATTCCTGTTATGATATTTTATGGTCCAGATTACAGGCTAAACATGTCTGTTACATGACCTTGTTCTAGCTTTGGTGTCTCTGCATGGCAGAGCTGCAGCACCCATGCATGGAGCCATTTTGAATCAAAAGCATCTATGTTTTTAGCTAGAAATACTTCAATTTTTGCCTCATCGTGAGTTGTAAGTAGAAATCAAAAGAGCACTCAAACTACCTGTTAAAACATAACCTGAAGCTCCTGCAGTGTGAGGGCTGCATACTGGGTGTTGTGTATGTTAAAAATTAAATGGGTTACCCATGGCAGACATAATTCACAGATGTGTTCACTGTAGCCATGCTTCTTGCTGTGGACTATCAATCTGCTACAGATAAAAGGTAAATTTTTATCACAGTCAGTAAGCTGCTTCTACTGGTGAAGGATAGTATATATCCATGGGGAAGAATTTAGCATCTAAACCATGCTCTCTTTTACTGGGTTACTGACCTAATAAAATGGAAAGCTGTTATCTGTGCTGGATGAAAATATCTATATCTAAATTATTGCATAGTGATACACGGTGAAGCTCTAAGTAGGAAACTTACACTCCGCACTAGTAAAAGTAGTGGCAGACTGGCAATACCTAAGTCTTTAAAGCTGTGAGGGATCTCTCAAATTTAGTTGTGACAAACTCCAAGTAAAAACTTTATTTCTTAAATATGTTAAGTTTGTAAGAATTAAAATCCTAGAAGAAAGTTTCAATGGCCTTTCTCTTCTACTTTTTGTTTTACCTTGGTCAAAAATGAAGGAGAATGTGAAAGTTAAACCTTCAAGGGATCAGAAGTATTAAAAATGTTCAAGCCTATCACTCTTCAATTTTGGTAGAGTGGAAAGCTGAATTTTGCTCCAAGCTAGAATTCATCATCCATACAAAGGCAACAGGCTAGCACTTCATGGAAGTTCAGAATTGAAAGCTCTAAAGCAGTTATTTCCCTTTAATGTATGCCACACATATGTGACTTAGTCACCCTTAGCTGCTGTAGTCAGCAGAGAGAAATAGGTACATCCATAGTGGATCATCTTTAGATTTCTACTTTAAGAAAGACAGCGAAGTCACTAAGTTGGTCCAAAGTAGCTAATAGCAACTCCATGATGCTGGAAAGAGACTTTAGGATGGCTAATGCAGAGGAAGATACCTAAATTGTTGCCATCAATGGGGAAGCTGTAGATGGAATTAATCAGCCTATTTTTTAGATCTCTGCCTTAGAATGGGAGCAACTGTGCTGTAGGCACCATTAAATACCTTGATTAGGCTTCTATTAGTCACCCCACAAGGCTGACTAGCTCAGCTGTAAATGTCTGTGTTGTGGGCATCTAAGATTAGACAAGATGAATTGTTGACTCATCTCTTGCATGCTGAAGTGCCTTCATTTTTTAACATATTAATTTTTTAAAGCGGAATGCTTTGTATTTATTTGTTTCTTATTTATAAAGCATTTATTTGTCCTTTACAGAAACTCTGTAGCTATTTTAGCCACTGGTGATTCAAAATTCAGCATATTATTCTTGTGTTTGTTTTTTGCTATAGGCCTGTAATCTTAGCTCAGTTTTAGCCAGCAATTTACTTTGTGTTTATCTTGGCTTGTCTTGAGACTGTCTAATAAAGTATATTTTCATGCTGTGTCCAGGACTGCTTTCCTTCTGAAATCTTGCTCCTACCAAGCTAGAAGTGGTTATGCTTTGGCCGATAAAATAAACTGTCATGTTCTTTAGCATGTACAGAGCTTATCTCTTCTGTTCATCTTTAGCAAAGATACTAAAGAGTTGCAAAGATCTTTTGTATTTTCTTTCCTCCCAAAATGTAAGGTATTGCTTCTCTGGAGTCAGTTCAGAAGAGCAGTTCTTTAATGGTGATTAACTCCTCTTCACCATGCACTACTTTTCTTTTCAATGCATTCATTATTTTTCTTCTATTTTTCTTTCCCTGGACAAATTGTACAATTTATGGACTTTGGGACACAGATGCTATTTTTGACATACCAGGGGACGTAACTGTTGGTCCTTTTACACTAGACTCATACCCAGTATTTGCCATGACTATTGTTAAGGTTCACATTAGTAAGATACAATTTTTTGTCTAAGCCCGCCAGGAAGGAGGAGTTGCTGCCTCCTTATTTAACTTAGAATCTAAACGATGACAAATTAAGGTACTAATGTCTGTCTAGCTAATCTCTTACCTCATCAGGTCATCAGAGTGAGGAATGAAGGAATATGCTGCTGCCTCTTGACTAATGCAGGTAACAATTACAGCTCACTTAAATCATTGACAATACCAGTTATCTTTGTTGATATTTCTCTAAGCCAGACAATATAGTTTTTAAAACATAGCAGATGATAGGTTTTTTGTCAGTATTGAAGTAAATGCACTTGATGCTACAAAAGTCCTGTATAAAGGCACTGAATGTGTCAATAAGTTTATGGTAGAGACCGTTGTAGTTTAGGATGTCTTTATCTATCTTGTTTAGATCATCTAGTTCATTCCCATAAAAGAGATGAACTAGACTTGAGAGTCTTCCCATTAATGAGTTTCCCAGGCTGTGCAGAATAGCTATTAAGATGAAAAAATTGTGACTTACTGAGGTTAAATTAGATTTGTTACTGCTCACAACTGAACTCTTATGGTAGCTGGAGTGAGCTTCTATAGCAGATGGAAAAAACAGAGCATGAGGCACACAGCAATTTTTCACTGTTATTACAGATGACATATCTAAACTGGCAGTATGCAGGCATGGGAAAGGTATATAAATTAGACAAATAAAAGAATTTCTTTAGACTTTTTCAAAAGCACCAACAGAAATAAAAGAACCAAACTTCAGTGTGATGTGTAAATGAGTATCTTCATCATCTTTTCCAAGCTGTCTTTCACTGCCAAAAAAAATGTACAGAAAGGAAGAGTAGTTTTGGACCTTTGTCCAAGTCAAAAACCAAATATGACATTCAAGGAAAATCTGTACTAACTTACCTTAGTTTCTAATATCATGTGCATATTACAGTCATTTTTCATTTTGAAAAGAAATGACCAGATCAAGGAAAACATTTTTTATAGGGTGGATGCATCTTCCTTTTCGGTGGATATTACTAAAAAATTGTGCATTACACAAAAGAAGTAATAAACATTTCCTGCAAAAAATCTAAACCTTAGGAATTTCAGTAATATTCAGAAGTAAAGTTTATGTGGGGTTAAGAGGTAGAATTTCCTGCCATGGCACCTGTGGGGAGAGTGTTTGACCACAGCAATATGGCACTACCAGCAAAACCGAGCAGTGGCTAATTAAGATACTGCCTGTGCTGTTCCTCTCTTTTCTTGATCTACCTAATTGTATCTGAAATGAGGCTTTTGTACCTGAAACACTTCTGCAGTACTTGATACAAAGGCATAATTAAAACACAAAAAGATATGTGCAAAATAGATTCCGGCCCTTAAAGGTGAGAGTTCTCTTTACAGAGCAAATGAAGAGAAGACCTTTTCACCTTTTCTTCGTCTTGTTAACCTGCTTTAGATCAGGCATGAGGTCTTCATGCATTGAGATTGCATAGTACTTGCTCCCCTTTTTGAAGACCCTCCTATCACACTTGTCTTTTCTCTCTCTTGCAGGAGGTTGATAGTTAGACATTGCTGTAGTTAGACATTGCAACAGGGGATATTTTTAATATATATGGAGTCAGCTTCCTAACCTAGCTGCTTAGCCGCCTGGTAGTTTCCACCAAGTTATTGCTTTTGAGTGTGTTAGACTTCCATAAGGAAGAAACTCTGTCCAAGCAAGTAACAAAGTGTCCCCAGCACTTGAAACTATAAAGCAGGAAATAATTTATTACAAGCTTGAAGCCACTCTCTCCATTTCTGTAATATAGTCTTTTCCCTCTTCTTCTCAAATACAGTGGAGTTTTTTTGTTTGTTTGCTTTTTTCCAAACAACAGGAAAAATGCATGCATTTGTTCTGTCACTGTCATGGTAGTGCTTGGAAATGATAGTATTTGGATTGCATGGTATATTTGCAGCCTGGATGAATGTGCGAGTTGTGCCATAGTCCCAGTGGGGTGAGAGCCGTGAGAGGTTTCTCGGGGCATCCTGGCCCGCAGGGTCTCAGGACCGCGCTGTCGCAGGGCGCTGGGGCAGCACTGGGACACCGGGATGGATCTGGGGCTCTCCATGGTTTTTCATGCCTTCAGCCCACCCGATACACAGCTAATTTGTCACGGTGTGCTGTGTGGGTGATGCCTTGACAGAGAATACACCAGTCCTCACTCAATTCAATTTTTTTTTTTTTTCTAAACTGGTATCAATCAAGCAATAATAACTAACTTCAGTCAGGTAATAGTCCTGAACAAGTCCCCACCTAAACAGTGATTACAGCTAGTAATGCACGTCTCCTCCCTCACCCCTGGCAGGTTACACACTGCCTACAGCCTGTGCCAGGGCTACACCAGGAAAGTCGTGACCTGTCCAGCTCTCTCACCAGGTGACCAGCTGAGGGCACCCATGCCAGCTGAGAAAAATAGGGTTGTAGCAACCGTGGACCAAGTAAGGCTTCCACATGTAACTTTCTTCATCCTGGGACCAGTGCTTCCTCCTGTGAGGCCACAGCCTCTCTGCAGCAGTCAGGCCTGCAGGTGGCCGCCCCCTCGAGGCATTCGGAGGCCCTTCCTAGCGCATCTCCTGGATCTCTCAGTCACCCACATGTTGTTTTACCAAGCTGCTTTTTTTAATGACTGGTCTCCTGGTCTAAGCATTTCATGGGCTGCTGAACCAAATATTGCTTTTGATGATTTCATCCATTTGTTCTCCCTTTCATCCTCTGCTGTCGCTCTCTTCATGCCTTGTCTGCAAGATTTGCATGTTTCATTGTTTGTAGGTCCCGGTGCCCAGATAAGCTTTGTATAGTCAGGTGCAAGCAGAAAGCCTTGATGTTTGAATTCATATTTTGTTTTCTCAACTTTCTTTTTTCATCTGTCTGGATGGTGTGTAGGCTCATCTCAGAAATTCTGACACAATGATGTGATTTAAGTTCCTTTGTAAGCAGTGTTAATTACTGATGCTCATTTCTGATATATCTTGAACTTTTTTTGTTAAACAAATATGCAATGTTACAGGATTTTTGGCCCTTCTCTAGCAACACTGCTTTATGTAACATTTATTTTTTTGCATGGTTCTTACAAATTTTCAGCTTTTTCTTGTTTTCAGAGATTAGCTTCAGTTCAGTCTTGCCACACTGCAGGAGCACCCTGACATCAGAATGTAGATGTGATCAGATAGAAGTGCTGGTTTGATATGTCTTAACATGAAGCATGAAGGTGAAAACTGCAGTCAGTAGTATCAGTGAAATGGATTAATACTGCTGCTGAAACTAGAAAAAATAACTAAGGCAGGGTAAACTAGCCATTTATGGTAAACTCCTGCAAATTGTTACAGTCTCTCACCTTACTTTTAATGATTTGTGAACTAAGGAGTGAGCTTTATTTTGTGCAGTTGTGGATACTTGGAAGTTGCATATTGAAGTTTACAGTATAGACCTCAGTTGCCTTTACAGCCAGTGGAAAGGCAATTCATCTTATTTTATTTCAACCTCTATTGTAGGATAGGATGACTCATCTTCTGAGGGAGCTGTTTCTTGCCATCGACTGTGAAGAACATAGTGTCAGTCAATTAAATTAGGGCAGATGAGCTTGCCATGCAGCTTGCAGTGTTGAACTCCAGGATATATAAATCATATCTGAAACTCAAAATTCTTAAGGGAAATATGCAATTTCTTCAAAGCAGTGGAAACAGCAAATGTTTCAGTGGAGTATGTACTGTGGTAGTGAATTGAAACTTTAGGTTAATATTTATAGATAAGATTTTATTTTGTGTGGTTATCTTTCCCCCACAGACAGTGTATGACTTCTGTATCGAGAAGAAAGGAACATGGACCTGAGGTACTTTTTTCCAGTTACGCAGCTGGTTCAGTGGCTGGCTCGGACGTGCCTTTGTCACATGGATGTGCAGTATTCGGAGAAAGGAAAGGGAAAAATATCTGAGGAGCGTACAGTGATTTTGCTTGGTGCTGATATATGACATCCTTACTTAGTGTAAACTTTACTTCTTTTTTGCCATAGTCAAGAAGAGGTGTTGAATAAACTGTAGTCTTGTAAGCCAGGTTCTTTAAAAAAATAAAGATATAATGTAAAATTTAGATCACAGTGCTTGACTCCCTAAAAAGCAATGCCCCATAATTTCTCAAACTTCTATCCATTTAATGTGTTTTATATTGAAAATTCCAAATAAAAGCAATTAAAATTAGCTTTGGAAGCATCATTTTACAGCTACTGATATCAACAGGAAGTCTCTTTCCACAGTATGTGTAGCCTTCGTCTGTTTTTTCATGGGAAGTGGAAGTGGTGGCTGCAAAGCTGTGAGTCAGAGGACATGGTTTTATGTTCATATTAGACCAGCTTCACAATTAGAAGAAAAAAATGCAGTCTGAAAGATCTTACGTTAATCTTTGAAAGTGTTTTGTGGACAGGCAGGAGTCACAAATCATTTGATTTCTCAACCATTTGCAATTACTGGATTTTGCAAAGGGAAGTGCATTAAAAAGCAGCCAGTACGAACTGGGCATGATTTTTGTCTCTTGCTTTCTCAGAACCTTTTTATGATCTCTTCTATTGCTCTTTCTTCCCCTGATCCTGTTGCCTCTGGACATTTTTTCCCAGCCCCTTTTCTGCCTTCTCCTTTGCATTTCCTAAAGAGATTAGGAATCCACTTAGAATCCAGGTGAACTTTTGAACTTAGCATTCTTGTGCTGATTAGAAAATTGACCTAATGGGGAATCTCATTTTTAACAGTGATTTCATGACAGTAATTGAATAACATCTTTCAGCTGAAGCCCTCAAAGAGCTTTGGGAGCGTGAGGCAGTAATATTATTATTGTTCAACAAATAAAAGAGAAAGTGGAACAGATAAATTTAGGCAGACTTCTTTAAAAATGCACCTTTGAAGTAGGAGTCTGAGCTCTTCTTTAGTATTGAAGCGTTCGGTTGATTATATTGAAAAATGATAATTACCTCCAAGTTCTCTCTGGGTCTGCCGACAGCTGTGGGAACTGAATAGGCAGAAAAATCAGGGGAAAAAAAGAATGAGGAAGAGAAAAAAAGAAGAAAAAAAAGGAAAACAATCTCACATTTATGGAATGGAAAAATGAACCCAATACACAGGCAGTTTTCATCTTCTAGACGTATATGTTTGTCTTACCTGGTAACTTTTTCACGGTCACACAGCCTCAGATGCTTAAGTATGACATTAGAATGGTATTTCAAGCATTTATCTTTTAAAGTCTTCACCAAAGTAATTTTTCTAAGGTCCCAGAGGACTCAGTGCACAGTAACTTTCCATCTCTAATTTTCTTTAAAGTCGGAGCGTACAAAGCAGATTCTAACGGCTTGATGGGCGAAAGGAAGAAAAGGGTTTATAACTGAGCCATAAACATTTCACTTTACAGGAAAGAGAGCTGGATGATTTAATTAAGAAATTAAATAAAGCTGTTATCTGTATTGGAGCTGGGATGATTCAAGGGATTTGGGGGGCTATGAAAATTGGAAGCTATGTCTGTGTCCATTCTATTCAGCTTATAATGGGATCACTCGGAGATTATTATGCTTTCAGTGGGGCCAGAAACAGAGGCAATTTTAGTATCATTTTATAAAGCCAAGTAACTATTTTTTTTTCCATTTCCTTTATTTTCAGATGGAAGAGGTACAGCTGTAGCAGTGTCTCAGACAAAAGCATAGCCAGACTTCATAGTGAACAGTATTTTTAGGAACAATAATAATATCTTTCACGTTCTGTGTTGGAATACTCAGCCACTTGCAATCTACCAATTCATATAAATATGCCATTTGTCACATGTTGTACCTTACAAAATAGGATTTAAGTTCTCTCTAGAGTATATGGATGTGTATGTGAAGAATTAGGCCATGCAAAAACTTTACAGGAAGATTTATATCTTCTCTATAGGAGAAGTATTGAAATGATGTACTAGTGTCAGAGATGAGTTAACTGCTTTTGATCAGTATGGATCAAAGCTCCTTTATAAAGACAGTGGCCAAGCTAAATTGTCTTTTATTGAAATATTTTCCTTCCATATAATTTCTGTTATTATTTTATATGGTTTTACATCACTCTTGTTCCATGTACTGGCAAGATTTTATCTTTGTTAATGGGAAAACCTCTTGTTCTTTTCTCTAGCTAACAAGCGATTTTTTTTCTTCATGAGAGGTAAATCTATGATTAAAGCATATGTTTGGTTCTGAAATTGTTAATGAGCAGGGTTTGCTTTTTAGAACATATCAAGTGAAACGGGAAAGGCTGACCAGTGGCATTTTCCATCACCTGCCATAAGGCTGTCACAAAGGGGCTTTTCTCCTGGAGAATATTATGCAAGATAATGTTGAGGATTCTTTGGAAAGACATCAGCATTTATGTGTGGTGGATGAAATTTGGTGCTCCTAAAGTCAGCATGATGTTTGCTGCTGACTTAGGAGGATCAATATTCCTTGAATAGTATATGTTTGGCGTGAAGAATATACTTTTTTATGGTTGAGTTGGAGAGTTATAGAAAATTTAAGAGATTGTTTGCTATTTTATATTTATGTGCTTACTCAAGCTTCTAGTACTTGTCAATGACGCTTAGCTCAAGTAATGCAGACAATGTGCTTTAAGATTTAACCTTAATCTTTGTAACCACGGACAAAAGTATCCGTGAGTCCACTAAAATACCTAACCTTCTGGTCTGCTTCAGAGCAAAAACTAATCTTATCTGGTTAAAAACTGACTGTGAGTGCATGTGTCCTGAGTTGGATATTGGTGAATTTCTTGTTGCATGCCCATATCTACACATAACTTAAATGCAATTATGATAATTAGAGGAGGTGTATACATAGGGAATTATAAATAACCGTTGTTAGCAGTCAAAACTAAAACTAATAGAAAATTAAAATTTACTTCATTTTTCTTGGACAACAAGAAACAACATGCTATAGATTCAGCAGTGCAATCTAATTGCAGAGCTAGATCTTACAGCTATGTTTCCACTTCAATTTTGTCTGTACTATGTTTTCACCGAGACCATTAGTTTACCAAGCTAAACAGAAGGGCTAGATGTTGTATTGCTAACTGAATGAAAGCCTGTAACTTGCAAAACTAACCACTAAAATAAATTCTTGAATCTTTGTCTTCCTATTGTTGTTGAATACTCTGTTACTAGATAATAATTGAGAGGACAAAATTTAAACGTAGGTAGTATCATGTCTTACTAATTACAATTCTAGTGATATTAAAGTGGTTGTAAATTCAAGGAGTTGAATTCTTTTTGTATTAAAATGGAATAATGCCGTGCAAAGGGTAGAAAATAATGTTAGTGAGTATGACTAAGCCTATATGTAGATTCTGCTTGAGTTCTATGTTTGACTTTCAGGGAATGTTGCGGAGAGCTGCTTGCAAGTATCTGTAGTAGAATAGAGCAATGTTATTACAAATTTAACTTTGCACTTGCATACATGGGTCCTATTCTGCTATCTACGTTAACATTCTCTTCTGCTGGCGCTTTCAACAAAACCTTTCAACAAAAGGATATCAGGATTATATCAAAAAGAGTTGTGAGCCTCATGGCCTACTATAGCTAACTGGAGTCGGATGCTTGTTTATTTTTTCCACATTTTTCTTGAATTCTTTTTCTCTTGTAGTAAAAAAAAAAAAGATTATCAAACTTTTGTCATTTGTGCTGCATATTATGGGCCAGATGTGACTCAAAAAATCACCCTGCTACATGTTGCTTGTGAATGTTGCTGATTCCACATAGAGCGAGTTATTTCCATGGTACTTCTTCTCTGTTCTAAAACCTTATCCATGACTGCTTATGCATTTTTAATTTACCAGCAAGCAAAAAAAAACAACAGAAACTGTACAATTTTGGTGTAATGCCTAGTAGTACTGTATGGGTCAATGTCAAGCTAAAGAATGAGTGACCTCTCTCCATGATTCAGAGATCGCATGTGTGCAGGCTTTTTTTTTTTAAGCTCTTTTTTTAATGAATTCTCCCCAGCTGTGACCTGCCAGGTATTTCTTAAGTTTTGAAGTGCTTTCCATGCCTCTGGGACCCCTTTGCTTCCCATTTTTTGTTATTAAAGGTCCATCATGAGATGCTATTTTGAACCTGCTAAGAAATTCATTCACTTGGCTGCAACTTTGCAATAAATTTAGTGTGACTCTGCTAAGTCAAGTCTTGCAGGATTTGTTCTTTTTTGCTTCCATAGATAATTAGACAAGTGTTTAGCTCTTGGGAAAGAAGAGTCTGTAATATTTTTGCAGATGTGAAAAATGAATCTATAGCTGCCTAAACTTCAGAACTCTTGGGGAAAAGCTTTTTGGTTACTGACCTTTCTCGACATGATCTTCTCATTAGAGCCTTTCTTCTTCCTGAAGAATATCTTTAGCTACAGTTTTCTATGGCTGTGTCCAAACGTGCATGTTTGAGGTGCACTAAGTTGGATCTACTTTAGTCCCATCTCTGAAAATGAATAAGCAATAATAATTCAATTAGCATTGTAGAAATGATGGTTCTGATCGAATAACGTCTGTGGCAGATGAAGAGGAATTAAAGCCAGAAGTGTTTCTAAATATTTCTGTTCTGTATTTCAGAGTAAGCTGGTAGTTGACTACTATTGCATCATGATTATGAAATTCTTTTTACTGAAACAATCATGAATGCTACTAACGCTGGACATGTTAGGTCAGTGTATTGGCATAAGTTACACTGAAATATTTTTAGAGGGTTAGAGAAAAAACTCTCTGGATTTTTGATATTGATTTTCATTATATCTTGGAGCACTGGGAATGTTTCAGAAGCCTGGAAGGTCATGCTAACATTTTTTTAAAGATGGGTAAGATAACCTAGGCAATTATAAACCTGTCAGTCTGGCATCAGTTGCAGGCAAAATAATGTAAATCCAGATGTGGAATTTGAATAATAAAGAACTGAACTGTGCTCAAGCAAACAGTATATTTTAATAATAACATGTTTAAGATACGAGGAAAGCAAGTCAAAATGCAGAATAGGAGATGCTAGCCAGGAAATCCATGAGAAGCGCGTAGGTGTAAGAATGGATAGAAATCCGAGCCTGTGTTTTCCATCCAGAACAACAGGCAACAAGAGCTAATGTAATCACCAAATGTGTAAACAGGGGAATATAGAATAAAAATAAGAAGGTCATGTATCTCTTTAACTCTGTCTAGCTATTAAATACTCCTGTTTCCCACTGTTTAGCAAGGATGTTGAAGACCTGAAGAGAGCTCAAGGAGCCACAAGACTAAGCAGAATATGTGCTGCATAGCAATATAGTTTTGAGGTGTTTCATCCAATTTACTTAGCAAAGAAAACGTTAAGGAAAGACTTGATATGAGGCCATAGCTGTCTGCATGGGGAAAAGAAACAGTTTGAAACTGAGACAAAGCAGTAAACAGATTGGAAGGCAAGCAGATTAATTCATACAATAAATAACTGTTGTGACACTTCTGAAAATAGTGCTGGTGAATTCTTCATGCCTGTGAGTTTATAAATCAAAGTAGTTTTCTAAGAGATATTCTGGGCTACAAATAGGACGTTCTTCGGGGAATTCCCAAGCCCTTGTAATACCGGAGGTCAGGCTGCAGGATAACAATAGTCCGCTTCAGCTTTATAATCTTCCTGCGTGTGAGTTAGCAAAGAAAGCTGAAGACTCAGTGGTGCTGGCGCGTCTGCTTTGCAGTTATTGGGTCTCAGCTCTTGGCATCTCGTAGATGAGGCCGTTATACACAGGCCTGCAGGGCGATACCCTCTGACCAATACTTGATCCAGAGAAGAGCACTGACAGATCACACCATTTCTGCATTGACCATAAAGACGTTGTTTTAATTTCGGCCATTTACTTCCAAAACAAAGAATAAGGCAAGAAACCTCATGCAAATGACAATGCGAGAAGAAAGGTCTGCTCACGTCTGGGATTGGGAAGGCCTTCCAGAGTGGTTCGTCCCTGCTTTATTCCAGTGGTTCATTGCATACACAGCTCCAGACCTTTTGCTCTTTCACAAGACCGTTAGCTTCTACCAAGAGTGTGCAGAGTATGGCATTAGGGTGTCTCACTTTCAGTCATAACTATATACATAACTTCCAGTAAATTATTTGCAAATTACTGACCACAGTGTAAAGTTAAAAGAGTTGCAGAGAGCAAAGTTGAACTTAATTTGCTCCCCTCAAACAAAATTTTTAGTATTTCATTATTTTAGTTTTTCAGAATAAACATATGGGGTATTTTAATTGAAATGAAATAATATAATATGTTTTTTCTTTATTAGCCTAACATTGTAAGGTTTTTTCTTTACAAAGATATTCTCGATAGTACCACTTTAGCGTGTGTTGGCAAATATCTGCATATATCTCTAAAAATATGCACACACAAAGATAAAGAACTCACACTGACATCAAGAACAAACTATTTTATCTATTCACAGTAGAGGGATTTTTAATCATTTGCTTTAAAGTAACGACTTAAAATACAGAATGTGTGCATCTTCTGATGTCTCTTTCAAGCTAGTGGTTATTTTTCTATGGCTCTTTTGCTATGGCTTGTTTTGTTTTGGTACCATGGGACCAAAATAAATATACAAGATGTAATGTTTTATTGTACCTATGCATTTATGTTGCAGTGACTTCTAAAACATGTTCCAATGTATGAGTCAGTGATTTTAGGAAGTTTCTTTTGTCCTCAGAATTTTGTATGAATTGTGCCGTTGGTAAAGTGAGCATGAGCTTGAAAACCTTTGGAAAGAAGTAAAGATACTGAAGTGAGAATATATTCAAGAGTGTTTCAGAATTAATTACTTGGATTAATTTTTCCATGCCCTGTCCTGACTCCTAAGTAAGAAAGAGTAACTTGTAATATTAATATGCAATTTGCAGATTAGAGAAGTCTTCTAATTGCAGGCAAGAAAATCCTGGTGCGCGAACTTGATCATCAAGTTGTATTCATTTTTGTATTAACTTTTCTTTTCTATTATTATTTATTAAAAATCTGCCACAGTTCAGATCTTCGTCTTCAGACTCACTGACTGGGTGACAGCTCCCAAGTTTTGAGGGCAGATGTTGGCTGCGCTGAAGCTGAGAGTAGGTGGGAACATTGGGGGCTGTATTAACTTGTGCCACCTTTCCCTGACATCCTTAGGCACTCATGCAAACTGGTGTGAGGTCTGCTCTGCTGCTATGGGAGCGATGCAAGAGCCAGGTATGTGATGGGAATTCTCACTTAGCTACTTGCATTCTGTCTTTTTTATGTTTTATGTTGCTCAGGTGACTCAGCAGACCTGATACTTGATCAGCTTCTGAGTTACAATAACAAAAATTACCTATGATCACCTGAGACCATTGGCACCTTTATATGTGCCTGTGCACTCTGCTTAAGAAGCAAGGAGTTAATGAAGAAGGGCCATTGGAAGAGAAAAAACAGTCTGAAAATAACAGAAGATAAAAAAGATAACTCCGCAGAAAAAAAAATCCATATGCTGCCCTTTTTTCATTATTGTTATTAGTAATTTTTGAATGCTGTCTCTGATTTCTGGATCTGCAGATATATATGCGTGCAAAATGCACTGTAGCGTAATCAAAACTCAGCCTACCTGACCAAGTGTCTGAGTGGTTAACAGATTCTCAGGGGCTCGAAATAGGTAGTTATGGGAGGTAATCAGACTTTAGTCCCGATTTCCTCAGTATGCAGGACTTTGTGCAGGTCTGTTAGCTGTTGTTGATGCTTCTCTTGTGAAGGAGACAGATGAAGAAAAGGCGTGAAGCAGTTACAGCATTCCTGATATTTCTCATACTGATTCCATTTGCCGGTGTTAGTTGTGAGAGAAGCAGTAGGAGGTTGATGTTAACATTGCCAATCACTGCCGCAGGTCTGCTTTAAGAACTATAAATCCCAGATGACTTGCCTCAGCTAACATATCATAGAACCTATGGATTTGTAGGATGTATTTTAAGGCCTTAATTTGTTTATTCAGTTGCTTGATTCTTTTCATCATCTCTTAAGTCTCAGGAATTTCTTTTTTTTCTGAATGGGTAGCCAGTAGCAAAGGGTTAGGAGGATGTAAAGAGATCTCTTAGGTGTATAAAATGCAGCAGAAGAAAACAGTAGAAAAGCTGTTTTTGTCACTTGATAGCTGTAGATCCAACGGAGTGAAACCTTTGCCACACTGGCTACGTGATGATTTGAAATTGCAGTAGTGATTGAGCCATTTAAGGTGCAGCAAACATAAGCACAAAACCTCAGTCTCAGCTACCACCAAACTTATCTGTATCGACATGGAAGAAAAAGGTCCTTTTTGGAAGCCCTTTCAATTGCCCTGTTTCAGTGGACACCTGTGGAGGTCCAGGTTCAAATTGTAGCTCTTCCTTTTTTTTTTTTTTTTTTTTTTTTTTTACAGAAATGTTGACAAGTTGCCTCATTTGCAGTCTTCCCCAGTTGTTTATCTGAAAAAGATGAATAGTCAGGTTTCCTGACTGTCCACAACAGAGGTTTTATCTCTAAGTGCATGAAGCTGAGGTTGCTTTTGTTTACCTGAAGCTGCCGCATCTTGCAGAAGAAAGCCCGAGACTTCTTTGATATCTGTCCTATGCACATAAATGAGGTATTCATAGTTGTGGCACTTAACTGTATTACTTGATTTTAAAGAGTAATTATTGTAGTAAGTGGCTGCTTACTCAAGTGTCATTTAAGGTAAGAATGTTTTCGAGAGAAGGCTCTAATTGAAAATAGTAAAATGCAGGAAGGATAAGGCAACATAATGAAGACAGAGAAGTAAGAACAGAAAAGGCTGAACACCATAAACTGGAATCTGGCTTCCTTAATTATCATATGCCTTCGCTTTCATGGTGATGGCTGGTTTCTTTAAGTGGAAGAAACAGGACTGGGACCTGTGTATATTGATAGACAACTTCACCAGTGGTGTGAAAGTAGCGTTAATATTGCAGATGTGAGAATAAACAAGCAGCTTACCTCTCAAATTGAGTTGCAGCCGGCCACGGCATGACTTGCCGTGTGCTGCTCTCACGCAGAGACACTTGCCGCGCTTGCCTTGTAGCACTTCATCAACGGCCGGCTGCAGCGAGTTAAAATGTCATGACATATTCACTTGCTGCAACCCCAGTATGTCAACACGGCCCTGGGAGTGCTCAACGACGCTTCTGTCCTCACGTCTCTTTTCACCCTCCTTCCTGGCTGCACAAGAGGGAGATGAAGAGAATTCATCAGGTTGGTAGTTCATATTTGTAGGCAGGCAGAGTGGTCCAAACCCTTGGTCTGTTTTCCCTGGAAGTGCTGTGGAATTGCCAAAACCTGCCTGCGGCGAAGGGGCTCAGGTTAAATCTACGTGGTTGTCCATGATGTACGAGATGGGGAGATTTATAGGAGGTGAATCGAATTGCTTGGAAGTCACAAGATTCTATTTTGACAAGGCTATATTATAAACCCAGTGAAAGAAAATTCTTTCCATTATTCCCCAGACAAATATTTTATAAACGTAGAAATTATTAACCGTAGTGGATAATTAATGTTGTTTGCCTAAATATTGCTCTGTCAGTGCTGAACTTCCCTATTTCTCTCTGTGGTCCCATAGCTCCCTGCCACCAAAATCAGGAGCATCTACTTTCCCCTTCTTGCACTCATCGAATCACATTAACTCTGGGACTTTAATGTTTTACTAATTCAGCAAAAAGATAACTTACCAGAAAAAAATAGCTAGGCCAGTCCTTTACTAATAAGTAGGATTATTTCACAGCAAGAGCTAATGAACATCAAAGTGCAAAATAGTTTGTTGGACCACACAGACAACAATAGGGAAAACAGTAAGGAGATGTAAAGATGGGACCTCCTCCCCTTTTCAGCACTGGCAAGTCTTTGAATTAGGTCAGTTCCTCCCAACCCCTCGGCGTGAGGTGATATATCCAATATCGTGTCCCTTTTCCCCTGCTGTCTCAGCTTGTGTCATGACAGCTATTTCTTCTCCAAGCACAGCTTCCATTTTCTTGAACCAGCAAAACTACAACTGTAGGACCTCCCCCTTAAAGCACTAGGGGTCAAGGAAGGCATCACTGTAGTGTCCATAACATATTTAACTCCAGTAATAAATCACCATAACATATTTTCTTTTATTGATAATAAATTTTTAGTACATGGCATTCATAATTGGATATCTGGAAAATTATAAAAACACAGGAAGTTTCATCTCCATATGAGGAAGAACTTCTTTCCTGTGAGGGTGACAGAGCCCTGGAACAGGCTGCCCAGAGAGGCTGTGGAGTCTCCTTCCCTGGAGATCTTCCAAACGCTCCCGGATGCCACCCTGTGCCACGTGCTCTGGGTGACCCTGCGTGTGCAGGGGGGTTGGACTAGATGATCTCTAGAGGCCCCGTCCAGCCTCAACCATCCTGTGAGTCTGTGAGTCTGTGATTCCGTGATTAAGAATATCACAGCTGTAGTTTCTACCAGATAAAAATAATCGGTCCTTGTTCAAGTGTCAGCAAAGGGATTGCTAGTTACAAAGTACATTTTTTAAGTTTGACCACACAGCGAATGTTTTGCATGCAAATGTATCATGATGTATCAGAGAAAGAACAGGCTAAATTTCCACTTTTTATTTTAAATGAAATCCTTGCAATCCTCTGTGCTTCTCTATCCTTATCTTGCAAAATCTGCTAGTAAATATTTCTATATATCATGCATACTGCTTAGAGTTTTTATCCCTGTACAAAGAAATGCTTAGCTTTCTGAAGAAAATAACTGCTAAGTATTTTTTCCATTATGAAATCTGTTACTTTTGAAGTGCTGTTCCTTGTGTTTCTGCATATTCATACAACTGCAGCAATGTTATATAAGTTCAAGAAGTATTAATATAAAAGGTAGCTGAGCTTTATATGAAACATAGAGATCATAGCTGCTACAGAAAGCCCGAAATAAGTTGTTGGTTTATCCAGACATGTTTCCTGAGGAGCTGAGGAGTTATGAATTTGTTGCAAGAATGTAGTCAAACCTTTAGAACAACATATATTTTAGAGGATTTTTTGATATTGAAGTGGTAAAATTAAGTTTTCTAACTTAAAAAGCAGCTGTGCACAAGCAATGAGTGTGCTAAAATCAAATCTCTACTAATTCCATAATAAATCTTTTTTTCTGTATTCTTTAACATGATTTTAATTATTTGTCAATAAAGCATATATATACATATTTGTTTATCTGTATGAGTGAATAATATATGTGATGTTATGATATGATAATGATATATTACCTCAGCAATACTGTTCATTATGTTAAACAGTCTGTGTCGTTGATTCATTTCCTTTGTTGGTGCATTTGGATGAGCACCAGGACTCAAGTTTAGCTGGAGATATGGAATTAGCATATTGTTTCTTGGGGAATGCCCTTGAATGTGCTATCTTGTAGCTGCCTTGTGTGAGATGTGAGCAGCATTGCTTAAAGAAAGAATGAAAATTTGCTTCAAGCAGTATGCTGTGCTGCTGTGCCTACTGTAAAACCTTAGGAAAGCTCCTCAGAATGCCCGGATCCTCACTGAATGAGCAGCAAACACCAATGGTGGATTGGTTTGTCACCTGGAAAGTCAGTGTTAGGTCACTTTACAGAGCATTATGGTAGAGCTCTGAACAGCACCTATACTGGAGCCATGTGAGAATCTAATTTCACTTTTGGTAACTTAAACTTGTCATCAAGCAAAAGAAAGGCAAACCTAAGCCCTTCCTGTTGCTTCTACTGAGAGTGAGGGGAGGATGCATGTTCTGAGGAAGACATGCAATATAATCTGTCAAAGGTTGGGGGTTGTTCCAGAGTTGCATTTATTTTCAGAAATCCGCTTCAGATTTAAATAGGGATATGTCTGAAAAAGTCTTACTGCATACTAAAGGCTATCAAAAATCAACCTTGATGTGACCAACTGAGAGAGACAAGCAACACGACTTTTTATTAATGTCACCTGCCAAGGAACATTGTGTTGCTTGCTAAGATGAATAGAACAAGATGTTTCCTTTTGGCACAGAGCTTAGAAATGGGTAAAATTGCAATCGATCAAATACAGCAACATTAGTGAAAGTTGGGTGAAAAATCTAGTAGAATAGTAACTGTGTAACTATCTCCCAGTATTGCACATTCAGTTCATATGCAATCCGATTGTGGGACTTAAATTTTATTCTCATTGCACTTCTAATCAAGACCTTATTGTGAGAAGTACAATTCCATTGAAATATCCAAAAACTGTTGTTTGAGTGCATATTTTCTTCTGTATATGTCACATGATTTAAACTTGAGAAGGTCTGCATGTGCAATCAGCGTAACATATTTTAATGTATTTAATGATGGTAGTCGTGTCAGGCATAGATAGAAGGGTAAAATGTTTGAACTGCTTAATAAAAGATGACATCTTGCAGAGTTGCAGGGAACACCATGGTCCATATCAGCAAGTGCCATTTTATACCTCAGGTAAACCCAGCTGATGGCAATGGATGTAACAATTAGGACATAGAGAAAAAAATCAGTTGTAGAGCTTTTGTGTAGGCTTGCTTTAAAATTGATGAGATCTTTTATTGCTGTGTAAGTCATTTAAAATACATTTGGGTGTATGCACGCATATAGGCAACATTTCCCTATGACTCTTTCTGTAAACGGCATCTTTAATAAGCTTTGTTGAGTGAATTTTGGAGTAAATAATGTTGCCAGGAGCTTTTTATTTCCACCCTAAGGAACAGTAGTCGTTACATGTACGACTTTCCGTATGTGTAGATGAATGATCATCTTCCGTTATGTATTACTATGTTGTACGCTATGTTCTCAGTGTTTCTTCCAGTTTGAAAACCGGTAGCGCTTCTGGGGAGCAAAAAGGAGCTGGATTTTAAATTAAACCTGCAAACAAATAATGATATTTTATTTAGCTGTTATTTTTTCTTATTACTTTGCTATAAAATAGTAACTGTTTACTGATCTTAGCTTTTACGTTTCTTACTGCAGAAAGCGTTTCAGCCACTGTAGTGCCATTGTGCTTGGTGGCCTTGGAGGGAAACAAAGCAGAGTTATTCACTGCTAAAACTTGCAATAGTGCTGTAACCACCATTCGGGCTTTTTTTTTTTCCCCTTGAAAATCAAGAGGATTGAATATTGCTCAAGTTTATCTTTTTCCACAGGAAAAATGAGAACAAGAATGATGAGAAGACTAAGCTGCACATGATGAAAAAACACACGTTCAGGCCCGGATTCCAAGGCATTTTTAAGTCTACATCGAGTAGATTTTAATGATTCTTAAAAGCCTTTCTAAATATAGGTCATAATATTTGAGGACCAAAAAACCACATTTCTAATAGGTGATTTTGACTATTTCTGTAGAACAGATGCTGGTGTGAATGACACCAAAAGAAGTCCAAAGTATCCTCTTGAATCAATCGTTATTTACTTTGGATTTTTCTTTTATAGTTTGAAACGAGACCTTTTCAGATCTTGTGCTAGCAAGCGTTATGCATTAATTACTGGTTTTAAATAGTGCTTAAAAAGAATGCAACATTACAGAAAGCCATTCATATACAGATGAAGTTCTGACACTCCATTGGATAATATTAGATATACAGGGATAAACATTGCTCTGAGTTATGTAAGTGTAAGGGTTAGCTCTATTGAAATCAGTCATTTTTGTATTTTATATTTTTATCACTATTTCTGAGAATAAAATGCGGCTTGCATGTTTTTGGATGAAAAATGTAAAAGAAGACTCTAGAAACAGCATCTCTCTACTCCCTCATAATCTCACTTAGCTAAATTAAGTAAAGAAAGAGGGTTTTATCTCCTTTAAGTAGCTACTTTCATTGAAGTCAAATTGTTTTTATAAGCATTGAGACTCAGTGAAAACAGCTTTTTTACTTCTTTCTTTATTACAGAAATTCTTTTTGTATTACAGAATAATTCCCTCGTATGAAAATTTATTTGCCTAATTATTGCATTTTCATAGTTTCTGAATAACTCACAAAAGTGTTTCACTGAATTTCATGTATGACTGCTCTCTCCTACCCCCTACCTCCAAATCAAAGTATTTTGAACACATTTCCATTAATTTCCATCACTATTTTGTTCATTCTGTTATCAAACAGCAGGAAGTAGGCGAAGGGTAATAAATAGTCTGCTTTTCTTATGTAAGACAGCCTATATTAAAATTAATAATGGTAGATTTACTTTTATCTTGTGTTTATTCTTCCCCATTCACTTCCAAACATCTTCTACTTTCATTTGGTCACATCCTGTAGCTTGTCTATCACTTTGATTTTAAATTATTTTTAAGACAGCTGCATATGTGTAGAAGCATAGCTTGGATTCCAGAGATTTCCACCTTCTCACCACAGTCAAGTTTTGACATGTGTCAAGGATCTGACCATAAAAGTTTCCAGAGTACAGTATCACTAGTAAACGCAGATTTTATTAGTTTAGTCTTTGTATACAATACCGAGATTTAGTCCTTTGCATTCAAATAAGAGACTTCCAGCTACGATTTTTTTAACTTTCTCAAAAGTCCGTCTGCAGGTGTAATATTGTGAGCTACTGGACTCAGTGATTTGAGCAGTGGCAACAAAAATCTGGGCTATTTTAGCCATGTATTGTCAGTCTACAGGAAATTGTGAATATTGCTATATTTGCTACTTTATTATCTTTTTTTTTCTAACTTACCAGCTAATCACGAATGAATCACTTATCAGCTGATCACTAAAATAGTTTATTTTTCTCACTTTTAGTAAATGATAAGGCTGACAAGTTGTAAATTCTACTGAAACAATCTTTTAATGGTCAGTATTGGCACTCAATGTATGCTATGGGAAAGATAAAAAAGGAAAAGTTTTTGCTGTGGAAAAGTCCATATGAAAATGTTTTTGTTGATAGAGGAGGAGGAGGAGGAAAAATTAACATCAATATTAAAGTCCAGTTGGGCTCGATCAGAATCTTCATAATGCTCCTGGGAACAGAATAATGTAAATCACTGCAGGTATAATTATGAAGGTAATTGCAATGCAGTATAAGTAGTACCAAAAAAAAAATTGCAAAGCAAATAAAATCACAAGCAGGCAAAAGACAAAAAGTTTGTGATAAATGGTTCATTTAGACCTGCAGTGCTGTGTGGGCAAAATTGGATTGCAATCATAGCCATTTCAAAAATGAAAACATTAAGAGAAAAGGAAATTGGACAGAAATGGCATGGAAATTACAGCCTTTGATCCGTTTTTGAAGAACCTTTTATGAGACATCATCATGAGTGGGCAGCAAATTCTTTCCAATCTCCTCTTAAAGCACTTGTGAAAGCTTGGAGACCATGAGACTGAAATGAATGTTTAAGCACAGATTGTAGGAGCATATCTCTCTCTGCTGACCTTTTTAGCTTTTATAAGCAGCATAAAATTGCACTGAATGTTTAGTACTGTAATATCGAATGTATATCATACATGCAATTGTGTAGAATATAGCTTAGCTTAGATACATAGAATAGAAATGATATTTTATGTGGTAGCACTAGTATCTCATTCATCTTCTGTTAATAATTGGACCTACAGATGGGGCACATCTACAGGTTGTTCTCAGAGCTGTTTCTCAGGTAGAAGTGCAGATGTCTTTTGCAGCGTATGATTTTGAAAGCTCCTTTTGTGTGGGCTGATCGTCCCTGTCCAAATTTGCCCAAGTTCCTTACAAGGAAGACTCTGTCCTTTTCTTCTCACTAATGCATAGTCTTGAACCTTCTGGGTTATCCTTCTGTCTTAAGGGAATTATGATATCCTTTGAAATATGCAATAAATGTATAATTTCAGTATATGTTCAGAGAAAAGGAGTAAATTGTTAACATGAATAATATACCGTAATTGCCAAAGTGTAGCCCAGCTCGGCATTAGCTAAAATTAGATTAAGCTCTGAGGCTATAAAGCAAAGATGATCATAGACTTGTTCCATCACTATTAAAATATCTGTAATTCTGTTGTAAAACATTAATGTATGGATGTATTTGGCTGCGTTCTTTATTAAATACTAGTAATTAAAATCAAAATACTTTGGGTTAGCTGTCCTGTTCTGTAAAATCTGAGCAATTATCTTTCAGGTAATTGGTTAGATTAGTTACTGTACATAAATGTTCTCTTAGATTATTGTCAATAGCAAGAAGTGTGTTACATCCTGATTTGAAGGATGAGGAATGCTGTCACATAAAAGAATAAGCACAGTATTTTACATTTCAGTAAACAACAGCTGGATTCTTCCAGAAGTGCTGCTTAAATCAGATTCAAGCTGCCTGAAGCAAAATCTCTGTTTATTTTCTCTTTTTTTTTTTATTTGACTTGACTGGGTTCTGTTTTCATTAACATTTTCTGTCTGACCTTTCGAATTAGAGAACCTTTTTATTCTGCAGAAAAAGTCAAGTTTTCCTGGAATTTGTGAAATTTGGGATCTCTTTTTTTGACTTTTTGTAGCATTATTAGGGTGGAATATAGTGTATTCAATAAATTCAAATACAGTTTATAGGGAAAACAAATGTAAAAGTAGTAAAAAATGTGTTCTGATTTGTAGACTATTTGTTTTACTTTTTATCTTCCTATTGGATTACTAAGTGGGAGATGAAGATGGAGCTCTGGCTTGCCCTTGTGCTACTGCTATTATTATTATTATTAATCATTTATATAGTTTATATATATCTGCTGTTCACATCGCAGGCAAATAAAAATGTCATCCATGCCCTGAAGTGTTTGTAATCTAAAATTAGACAAAAGAGTAACAAAAGACATAACAGATAATAGTGATTAGCTTAAGGGATGGGAAGGTTGGAAGAATGCATCATTGTTTTAATTACTGCCTTCTTGCCACTTTCAGTTTGCAGTGCCTGGTTTTTGCAGAATTGCCGAATAGTTGGGTTTGAAAGGGACATGTGGAGACCTCATCCGGGTCTAGTCCAACCTCCCCCAGCTTAAAGCAGGATCAGCTAAGCAGGTGGCCCAGGGCTAGGTCCAGCTGGGTTTTGAGCATCTCCAGGGATGCTCAAGAATCTCCAAGGGTGGAGGAGGCAGCCTCACTGGCCAAGCTGTTTCGATGTTCAACCAGCATCACAGGCAAAAGCCTTCTGATAGTTAAATGGAATTTAGTTTGTGCCCATTATTGCCCACTGAGAAATGGGCACCAATGAGAGAACCCTGACACCTTCCTCCTCAGTCTTCCGCCATCATGTACTTACACCCATTGCCAAGATCCCCCAGAGTTTTCTATGCTCCAGGCTGAACAGTCTTAGTTCCCTCAGCCCCCCATCTGAGAGTTGCTCCGGGCTCTTAATAATCTTTGTGGCCCTTTGCTGGACTTGCTCCAGTATGTCCATATCTTTATTGTACTGTGGAGCCCAGATCTAGAGGCAGTGCTCCAGATGTGGTCTCACCAGGACTGATTCTACAGATTGTCAATAAGTAACAGATGGGATGAGAGGAGGTCGTGATTGGCGTGTGAGTAGTAAGCATTTAAGAAAGGTAATAGGAGAAAAGTTTGCAAGAAAGAAGAGGGAAAGAAAAAGTGAAGTCTGAACAGTGAAACAGAGAAAAGTCAATGAGAGAGAAAGCACAGATAATTGGAAGCAGGAAAATAAAGCAGAAGGATGAGATACATATACTGGTGAGGTGAGTAGGAGGGTGAGGATAAGAGGAAGTAGCTAAAGTCTGACAAAAAGTTAATTGAAGTCAGTGGGAATCATGGTTAGAGAACAGGTTGTACAATTGGCAGGATGCTAGAAATAAGACAGACCCTTGTGAAGACTTCACATTTCCAAAAGTTCAGCCACAGCAAGTGTGTCTGGGGCTTTGAACTAGTTTTCTTGCGTTGGTGGTTGATGGCAGTTCAGTGGGATGAGCTTAGAAGAGGAATCAGCTCTAATAACAGCTGTATCAGGAGGAAATTCTAATTTACAGAGGTCATTCTTCTGGGGAAGAAAAATCTGCCCAGTTGTGGCTGAGAAGTCAATTGCTCAGATGCTCCAAAGAGTGAGAATATATGTGAGTATATATAGTGAATATATCTCTTCAGAGCACAGAAAAGCTGCATGAAATGAAAACAGGGCCAAAGGGATATTTTTAATTCCCAAGTTCTCACTGGGAAGATAAAAGCCAAGCTTTTATATACTGCTTAAATTATACACGTTTTTTTTACTGAGCCACTGAACTGTTAAGAAGCTTAAATGGTCTTAATAAGGGTAGCATCAGGTTTGTAATGGGTTTATTGTTTAAGAACTGCACCACATATCTTGTATGTGGCTGAGCCCTGAGGACTGGGAGGGCATGGGTCTTAGCGCCCTGTCTGTGGGATAGTTGGCTTTTTAAGTATTTCCTTCTTTGTTGTTGTTTTTATTTTTGTTTTACAACTAACTTGAGATTCAGTTCTAAAGTGTAAAATATACACTAGCCATTCAGTTTTGCTGCTATAAATTTCTTCAACCCTAAATCTCCAAAAAGGGGTTGATTTCTCTTTGGACATTTCTGTGTTAAAGAGTGTTGCTGCCATGGTCATCTCCACGTGGGAAACGACTAATGTAGTAAGATGTCCAGTGAAAGAATAGCTGTGTTAGGTCTGTGTCCATGTTAGGTCTTTGTGAAATGCTGTGATAAAAATACCTATTTTATTTATTTATTCTGGTTTATAAACTCCACAAATCTCTGCATAATGTTTGATTTCCAAAGCATCAAAACCCTTTTCCACATGAAAAAAAGGGAAATCCCTCAAGCCTCTAGATGCCACATGTTGTAGCACACACAGGAGTTTTGTGTGATATATCCAGGTAGTTGGCAAGTCAGGTCTTTTGTAAAATGGAGACAAGTGAAGAGAATGAATTCCAAAGGTTAGGGGCAAATAAAATACTTTCCTTCAGATCAAGAGAGGACTTGTTATATCCTTTCTACTGAACCATTATAATAGTACCGTAAGTACAGATGTGCCGGTATGTGAGAACAGGATCTCTTCTAGAACAAAACTGTATTAACTATAATAGATATTAACACATATTTCTTCTCATAGCAAATAATAGATAAGTGGGAAAAGGGAAAAAGGATTCACAGATAACTAAGGCAATACTATTCAACCAAGGATTTCATATACTTGTGTAGGATTACGTACAATAGGGAATGGTGGAGATTTCTTAACCGTTTCTCAGTTTCTCATATCTGGGGCTGTAGAAAAGCATGACAAGTTTCGAATACAAAATGTGGAATTGCTTTAGTGATAGCTGAAAGCACGTAGTGTTTTTCCGGTTTGTGCTGGGGAGGTACTGAAGATGTTGGAGACTAGGGGCAAATCTTTTTTTTCCATTCTACCTAAAGCATTGTGTTATGTTAAGGGTTCTTACCCTCTCTTCAAACTTCAAGCAGAAAATATGGGAAATAGCTTCTATTACTATTCAGCAATATTTCTAAGGCTGGTGAAAGAAAAGCTCATAAAAAGATATTTCTAAAGTCTTAACATACTGACTTTTTCATTACCATAGCAGGTGGTCATTTTCATATAAATGAAACTTGTAAATAGCAACCCACCTTTTCCACATAGATTCAATCACAGTGAATATTTGGAAAGGCCAACTGCTTGGAAAAGGCTTCTTTTTCATTCTCTCTCTAACCAAATAAAATACATTTTAAAATCTTCTTTCTGCTCATAGTTTCTTTCTGTTCGTGTTTACTGTTCATAGTCTAAGAGCAGTAATATATAAAATGGTACTGAACTGCTTTGTATTTTTTCTCATATCTTTTTTCTCTTTATTCTTCTTTATAGTTGTTAGTAAAGCTGTATATTATCTTTTTACTAAAGTGATACAGCTTAAGCCAAAGTGAAATTTACTTTTTCTGATCACATATATGTAAAATACCTTTAGGTTTCTCACAGAATGATATTTACCATTGCAGTAATCTTCCTTTTCCTCACTTATATGTTCATAAAATTCACCCTATTATTTGGGGTAATCATTATTTTCCTTTCTGCTGTCTTCTCGAAAACAAACCGAGTGCTATGTATGGCGCCTCATAAACTCCCCAAGCACCAACCTAGTAGAATTCATCTCACTTAATCTCAGATGTTTAAACCTTAGGTGTCACATGAAAACATATAAAAATCAGATGAAATTCTATGCACTTTCCTCTGCAGGTGTCCCTTTCTCTCCATTCTCTATTCTCTCTAGTCAGATGTTGGCTCTAACTTGGTATCTAAAGGCAAATGAGACAAATCCTATTCTGCAGGTCTTCTGTACCCTAGGAGTTCTAGCTAAAGCACTAATCTGTCTAAAGATTATTAGTTATATGAAAAAGAACCAACACAAAGTACTGATCATTGATAATGCTAGTATTGTGTGCATGAATTATATTGCAAAAGTTCATAGTATTTTACGGAGTCCGTAAAAGTTGAAATGATATTTCTAAGTAAAATGAAATGCTTCGTGAAAAAGCATCGAAGACAGCTAGACAACATTTTAAACAGCAATTCTTAACTACTGCTTAGGGGAGAAGAAGTACAGCTTATCTTAGAAGTGCAGTATTTAACCTGTATGCCTCTAGGACCAACAATGAAAGTAAATACTGCTCCTGGTGGGATTTCCTAGCAGAACAAGGTCTAAAGAAATCATTCCCCAAGATAAATTTACAAAGATATTATTGGTATAACCATGAGGAAGCACTGTCTTCACTCAGGAGTAAAACTGCTCGCTTCAACTCTTTAGGTTCTGCTGAAGAAAAACAGATGAAATTGCATGAAGAGTTTGCACAAAATTGGTCAATTTAACTGGGACTTCTAACTCTTCCAATCTGTCCTTGCATACAGTAACCTGCTGGCGGACAAAGATGGCAATTTAAGTCCTTCGCATATTAGATCATTTTAAACACAGCTGAAGGAAGCTTCCTCCACTCATCTTGGTGGGAAAGGTTTCTCAAGCTGTATATATCTGCTGGGCTTCGTTCAAGGTGGCCAATATACCTAGCAATTAAAATTCCGTTTCCCTGTGTAATCCACTGTAATTGAAATTGCTCACCCTAAACTAGGCTAGCTTCTATCCTAAGCACACTGGCACATTAGCACATTGCAAAACAGAAAAGTTAGCCCACGTCACATGATGGTTTAGTGACTACTTCGACGCATGGTTCATATTTTTTCAAAATTATTGTTCTTAAGGCCAACCGCTGATGGAAAATATGTATTCATTAATTAGTACATGGAGTGATAAGCATATTAAATCAGGCACATTATTTTGTGCATATAAATTATGATATTACAGAAGAAATGTTGTTGAGCTGGACATCCAAGTGCTAATAGCGCTGATAGTAATTTGTAAAACAATTTTTATAATGAAAAGATGTTCAAGTTTATTATGAAAGGCAGTTTCAGAAGTAAGCAGTAAATAACCTTCCTTTTCCACGTTTTCACCCTTCCTCATGTACCTTCCTCACCATATACCACTCTCCTTTTTTTTTTTTTTTTCCAACAGCTCTATTTGTGCTATTGAAGCATGAGATGCTGCATCCAAGTCCTTCACACTGACCCTAAACAAAGATTCTGGAATTTCATTTCAGATATTGTGGGGGCCTTGTCTTCAAAGGCATGAATGAGCTTGTTACAGTGTCTATGACAGGGAAGACCGAGATTATTCTATTTTGCAGTTTCTCACTACAAACAGAGCATGTAAATCTATTACACTTTCCAGTTAAATAACCCATAAACTGTTACTTGAACTACAGAGATAACTGTAAGTTTCTCATTCCTCTCACATAAAGATTTACTGAAATCTAAGCCACAGGCAGATTTTAATATTGTATTAGCACCATTTCACATGATTCCTAAGTCAAATCTTTCAAATCTTTCTACAGGAGTGTAAAATAATATTGATATGTCACTAAAAAACAATATCACTGATTTGTATGAAGTCCTTTCAGTGGAAATGGTTTTGTTAAAACCAGCAGCCAAATATGTCTGTTCATATCATTTACATGTTTATACAATTTTCAACTCAAACCACATCTAGAATATTTTGCAGATAACACATAGCTGTTTAGTTGATGGAAAGTCTGCCTGAATAAAGATTTTTGCCTCGTGTTCTCTATACACAACAAGTGCTACTTAAATAAATCTGTCTAGCCTGAGTTTCTAAAGGCAAATACACAAACCTGCAAGATCTGGAAGCTGCCTGAATAAGGCGTCTGCTTTGCAGTGGTGGTGGGAACCCAAGCTGCCATTAATGTGAAGAAGTTAGTTACATGTGTGCAGCAGCTCTAAATAGTACATCCTTTGCTTATGGCCCTGTTCTTTGGCAGAACTATTTTTCAGGTGTCAGGTTAGGCTTATGTTCCATAACCACTTCTCCTTAGTAAACATCATGAAATGCCAAGCTGGTGAATCAGTTCAGCTGGGGCATGAAACACTATAGTCTAGAGATCCTGTGTTTGAGGATAGCATCTACCTTTCTTCCTGACAGAAGGTTTGTACTAGGCAAGAAATATTAATACCCCAGAGCAGCAAGCCTGAAGATTAGATATTTGGTATTTTGGGGTATGCTTTATTACGTTAAAAATCATGTTAAGCAAAATAAACTGATAAAAATGTATCTTTAATTTAAAATAATGTGTTTGAGTAATGAGCATGGGTAATACACGTGATTTTTCAGAAGTGGTAACATATTTTGGAATTTTTTGTTTTCTTTTTAATTTATCATGCCTATTTTCATTTCATATTGCCTGTGATTTTTTGAAAACTGTAAATAATTTAGAGACGTCCTAGATTTAGAAAACGATGCTTTAAAAATCCATAGTTTAAAGTGTGTCTGGGAAATACATTTTATTCTACATATTTTTTTCTTGCTTTCCTATAAGAAGATGATCTGAGCAATGGCAAGAAATTCCCACTTCAGCAACTGCAAGGATTTAAATGATGTTTTAGTGGAAACAATAATTAAGGACATGGATGTAATGGAAGCACATGTGTAACTACCAAAGATAGAGCATGACAGACTAAACTGATAATGTTCTTTGTTGAAATAACTCTCTTTTCTTAACACAGAAGGTTCAGTAGAGTTTATCTGTATGGATTTTATTGCATTTAATATGATACATTAAAAATAAAGATTTTATACTGTAACTATTCAAAAGCTGTAAAGTGAACGAACTGGCAGAATGGGAAAACATTATAGCTTTGTTGAAAGTTATTAGATGAGAAGGAGGTTATTAGTACAGTTCTTAAAGGAATTTAAAGTCTTGGATCAATATTATTCATTTAACAACTTGCTCTAGAAAGTGAAGAAGAGAAAGATATTTGCTGATGATGCTGATTTTAAAAGTGTTGGCAGCTTGTGGGAGGACTGAGATATCATTCAGGAAGAGAGATGTGATTAAGGAGAGGATCATTAGGAATGGGTGGCATTTATAACTACAAAAGGAAGGATAATCAATGACCCCCCCCCCCAAAAAAAAAAACCTTCCATGTCTGGGATCTCATCCCGTGAAAATGACAAAGAAAGAATAAAAGATCAGGTGACTAAAGACATCTACGTGAAAAACTGAAAGATTCCTAGGAATGATCAGGCAAGGTATTGAGGAAAATTAGAGATGTGTTACTTTAATAAGACATGGGTAGAATTCTAGTTGCAATATTGTGTACAGCTCTCACCATCAACCATCAATAGCAAATAAATTCATACTAGAGCAGTTCCAGAGGTGGGTTATTAAAATGGTGGAAGAAGAGGGAAAATCCATTGCACAGGCAAGATCAATTAATGATCAGACATCTGTCAAGACTGTCTTAATAGAAGAGGGTTGGACAAGGACCCCAGAGGTGCCAGCACAGTGTGGAAAATAAGTTTCAAAAGACCTCAGATGATAGAGAACAGATATTCCATGTAGTGTTTGAATCCCTGTGCAGAGTTTTCTGTGTTCCTTAATATTCCTTGATGCCAGTTCTTATAAACCCTGCATAAACTTGTGTTTGTTTTTGTGATTAAGCAGCATCTTGATGGTCTGTCATTTTAGCAGCTCCCATCAGTGAACATGTATTTTCAAATAGTGTTGCACCGAGATATTCAGCATCCTCTGAAACATCATTTAGTGACCTACCAAAGATCACATCATTTCAGTGATATGGCTTAATCTAAAGTCCAAGACTACCATTTCAAAGACTGATTAATTATTTTTGTGATTTCAGTTATGGTGGTACATATGACACATAAGTTCATTAGCAAAAAGATGCCAACAGAAAATCCCTGAGAGTTCAGACTTACTCTTTCTAAGTACGGAGTGCTCTTTGGTCTGATAGTATTATTTCAATATTTTTGAAATAGGTGAGTGGTACAGCATTCAGTTAAGTGATCAAGGCAAAAACTGCATTATTGTTTGTGGAAAAAATATTGCCTCTTCTAAAAAAATTACATTTTAGAATAATGTCATGTTATTTTAATATATGAGGCCAGACTTTGGTATAAGGGGTAGTCCTGTAATTCATTTATGTAGATATTTACATTGAGCAGGGCCTCTTCCCTATTATTCATTGTTGAAGATTGCTCAATACTACAAACTCAGGATGAATCACATTGTGCAGCTTTGAAAATGCCACATATGAGTCAATAGTTGTGGTGTTAATCTGTACAGTTCAAGCCAAATTTTCTTCTGTCAGGGCAAATACTTTTGAAAAAGGGTTGAAATCCTGCTGGTATAAAAGACTATATCGGACTGAATTACTTGGACCAGTCTTTGCTGGGGAGATGTTGCTGGATTAAGGACAAGAAAAACAAAAAAAAAATAATTTTATGGAGATAATGGATCCTTGTTCTGCTTTTTTAGATGGGGAGGACTGGCTGCTATTTAAAATGCTTGCCTTCATCTGGTAATTTTAGTTTGCTCCACAAACTTACCACGTTATATCAACTGGAGAGTTTCCCCAGCGTTAGGTTCATAAAGCCAGATCTTCGAAGTCGTATACAGCAGCACAGCAGTGTTAGTATGCACAACACATGATGTGTTCAGGGTGCTATTCTCAGACATAGCACTAAATTTTCAGCAGATGTTTAATTCATTGAAAATTGCAAATTTGGAAATTACTGCTGATTAAAAAAAAAAACCCTTTGTCTGTTATAGTGGCTGGCATTTCATATATGAAGGGATGCTAGGGGGCTTTCTCTGTTTAGAAAAGATTCAAGCCACTTGTTTTATCAAATCATCTTTTCTCCTGTTCTGATGTATGTGGAGCCTTCGTTGTCATCCCTGCGTTCAAGAACTGAGGTATAAACGGGTGATTATCTGTCTTTACCTAGGCAGGCACTGCTATCTGAAGTAGCTTGGTGCTGAAGTAGCTCAGCTTCCTGAGCCTGCCGTGGAATTCCATTTCTTCCAATTTTCTTTCTAAAATTTGAAATGCAAGTTTAAAACCCTCAAAAATATTGCTAGAACGGTTGCTGTTTCAAGTCTTTCTAAACTCTTCATTTCCCTTCAAAACTGGATCTCTTCACTAGTCCTTTATGTGTTGTGACTTCTCAGACAAAGTCATTTTATTAAGCTTTTAGTGTCATCGAGTTTAAGAACAGCAGCTCAGGCCTTCTGCCAAGTCAGTGTTTTGGGACTGAAATTGCCATTGTTTTCCTTTGTTGGTTTAAAAAAAATAGAGAAGTTCAAAGCTGAGGCCAAAGTCTTTTTTTTTTTTTGATAGAATAAATAATTATTCTGGCATAATTTGCAGCTTGTATATTTGGCTTTTATTTAGGTAGCAGTTTCTCATAGTTTTGAACTGAGAGTTCCTTGTGGGAAATAAGTTCTGTGTATTGTGAACTCTCTTATTTAATGTCATATTTGGACTTGCAAGAAGCTTCATGTTTCCAGTGCTAGACATTTTAATGGCTGGATGCAAAATCTTTTACCCTTGATGAAATGGTATCCGGTATTTCTGTACATGTAAGGACTATTATCCTCATATTGCTGCGCTTCACATTACTATCTAGAGGACTGACTATGGAAAAAACAGTATCACACCCTTGAGTGTTAGCTATATATATTCACGTCTCACTTAAACATTAAACCCATTTACCTCCAAGGTCTGAAGACATTTTGCTGCCCTGGTACATGTTACAGAAAACTGAGACATCAGAGATGCTGAAATTTGAAGGAGATAAAACGTGCTTGCAAGGAAACTGCATCCGAGAGCATTTTAAAATTTGTCTCAGTTTTGCTGTGCTGCTGATTTTGCTTATTTGTTTTTATGCTCCTGCTTTGCCTTTCAGGATAACATTCTTGTTTTATATTGGCACTTACAGAGCTATGGTGGTACAATATTTGGGTGTAAAGATACTGGCAGGGGTAAGCTGGGAATCAGTTTTTCCATAATACTCTATGTGACATTGCTGAAGTCCCTAATTTTCTGTGCTCCAGTTGCCCATACAAAACAGAGAGAATAGTTCCCTGCTGCCAGGCATCCTATTTTCGCATTCCCCCTCTGGTAAGAGATACTCAGAATAGTTAGCCTAAGGGAACTCAAGACACACATGTGGTTGAGGGTAATCGAGCAAATTCAGAATCTTAAGAAAAGGGAGGTTTTGCTGCTTGTTTACAAATGATTTGTTGCATTTATGTGCCTCGCCAGTATGAAAAACTCTAGCTGGCTTTTTAGGGGTGTGCATCACAGTGCAAAATAATGAGGGCAACTTTGGATGAATCCTGTAGCAAGGCAGAAGGTACTAGAACAGTCTCTTTGTGATTTGTCTGAGCATATAATCGTTTTGCAGGATCAGGATTCACCTGTCATATCTGTCCTTACGTGGAGGTGACAAATCAGGGGAAACAGTGGAGTGCACTTTTCACATAAAATTATTTTTCAAATAAAAGGGAAAACATATAATATGCATATTCAGTTGGGATCACAAATATACATTCTTTAGAGAAAAGCAAAGTGCAAAACTTGCTCTAGTTCAGATATGCAGCCAGAATAAATATACCAAATTTTAAAGAGAGACATTAGCTGCAAATGAGAAGTTCCTATTGTGAGATTGTGAGTTGTTGCCTTGCAAATACAAGGGACAAAAATCAAGGGAGCCTTGTAAGTTTGCAGTGCCAACAGTGAAGGCCAGTTGCCACCTGCCTCCGCTCCTCTGCTGAGGTCCTGCCAAAACCCCAGCCTCACTCCTCAGAACATCAAGTTTTTTGGATAGTTAAGACCTGCGGGTTCAAAACCATGGTCAGGAGTGTATGTGTAGTCGTAAAGGGATGAGGAAGCAACAGAGACTTGCCAAGCACCGGGTGGCTTCAGCAGGGGCTTGGTGGCCATGGGACAACCTCTGCTGTGGCTGGTGGCTCCTCGTCCACCCCCAGTGCAGGCTCTGAGCACTGGCCGCGTGAGCGGGAGCAGAGTTATTTCAAACTTTGCAAGAAAGGACTTGCTTGAATCCATCTCAGTATGAAAAGGGGAAAATTATACTTGATATTTTTTTTTGTTCGATTTCCGTGAGAAGGGGCTTGCTTCCTGCTCGGCACCAGGCAATTTGAGGCTGCAGGTCTCAGGCACGTACAAATACACTTTCACAGTGCTTAACTGCAGGCTTTGGGTTGGAAGCACTTCAGAGGAATATCTGAACATTCCCATTGGATATTTAAATAATACAGAATGGAGATTTTTGCCTCATGTATGTGTATGCGGGTGTACTTTCACTGACCTCAATTTTAGCACAGGGATGAACGGAAGGCATCCCTCTGGAAAGCTCCTGTCTGGGTAGGAGCTGGTGGAACTGGAGCTGTAGTGCCAGCAGCTCCTTCCCGTGCCCTTCGTGCCTGCCAAGGCCCTGGCATGCGGCGGGACCCGCGCGTGCCCACGGGGGCCGGCACCGGCCTGCCGGGCCAGGCCGCTGCGTCGCCCTCCGGAGCTGCCACCCGCGCTCTGCTCCTTCCGCACTCACATAATTACCTCGGCCGGAGGAACAACTCAAATATGGCAAAGAGTAATTAACAAAAGAAAACAAAATCTTACTGCTGTTCTTTTTCTTTTCCCCCCTTTCTTTTTATTTTCCCTTCCTTTTTTTTTTCCCTCCTCAGCCTGCTGGGAGCATATCCACAGCCACGGGCTGTAGCTGACCCACTTTAAAGGCGTGCAGCAGGAATGACACTGAGGGCGCTGATGCCATCTACTGACTGAAGCATCCTTACCACCAGCCTTGCCGGCTCCCGGGTGTCACAGTGTTAAAATATTCAGGCCTTTATGTCCACCTCTTTGATTAAATATAAAACGGGCTTGAGAATCAACCAGGTGCTTCAGAAATCAGGAGTCGCTTCTGTCAAGTTCGCTCGACAGCAGCAAGGAAACATCTGCTAAGAAGCCTAAAATAATCTGATGTTAGAAAAGCCTCCCAAAAACCTGATTTTTTTTTCAGAATTGCTGAGTATGTTCTCTGCCATCGTCTTCAGTGACATTTTGTGCATTCTCAGGATCTCGGAAAATCTGTGCTGATACTGTTTTGCTAAAAATATACTCAGTTAGCGTGGGGGGAAAAGTGCCCCTTCTTTTTCATCTCCAGTGATCACTTCAAAGAATTTTACCCAACGGTGCTGCCAAGTGGCTGTTTTCCCTTCACAGGTGAGACTGAGCGGTTTGATCCCTCAGTCTGCATTAAACACATAATCAGTATTAAGTAGGTCTCTGATTTATGGTATCTGCAAATAGCCACTTAAGTCAAAATATCTTTTTCTGTGTTTAAATTAAGAGATATTAAATTTTATTTTGATAACTTTAATGCAATATATAGAGAAAATTTGCATTTGAAATAAGATACTGCTAAAAATCATTCAGTGAGCAAGCTGGATTACATGTAAGATAGCAGCAGCCTCCAGGTTAATAACAGAGAACATTTTCCCTAATAATGAATAATCACCTCTACACAGTAAAAGCAAATCACTGTGCTCAGCTCTTTTCTTAGACAATTAAATAATAAATCATAGTCTCATTAAAGGAGATGAGCTACTTCAGTATATTTTTAAGCGAGGGGGAGTCACTTACTTGAACTGGTGTCACTTTTCGGTGATCTGAAACGTTAACAAAATCCAGCTGGTCTTGTAGGACTTCATAACCTTGCAGAAAGAAATGCTGCCTCCTGTTAAAGTGCAGTGTATCTTTTCAAGCCACCATTCACCCACCAAAGAAATACTTGCTGGATTAAATCAGAGAATCTCTCTCTACTTGGGAGTTGATGCCCAGCTTCAAGACTTTTTTTTGTATTCATATTCAACTTAACTGCTCACAGGTGGTTGTTTATGAGGAAACAAGGTCCATAGCTAACTTGTAGATAAAGGAACATTACATAATAGAATATACAATTTTCTCATCACAGATCTTTAATTATTTTCCTGCAGAAGTATTTCACACAGATGAGAACAAATTTTTATATGTATCTATATATAGGGTTGTAATAAAATATTCTGTACTCATTGTTAAGACATTTTTCACCTTTCAAGGTTGCAATTTCCACATTAGTTTAAAAATATACAGTCTGTGTTATGGACAGTACAGCTGAGCAGCATGCATATTGAATAGCAGAATAACAGTGATCGCTTCTGCTTTTCTTTCAATAGCCCAGATTCTTTGCAATCCACCTCTTGTCAGGTGAGGGAGGTCTAGATTTTGTTTTCTGTTTGCCATGGACTGTCCTCTTTCACAGAAGTTTACAATATAGCATCTCAGATTAGTCTTGACTTGATTTTCACTCTGGATGAGCAATGAGCTTTGGGACAAGGATTCAGACTCCACGACCTATGAATAAGGCCTTCACCTAAGACTAGGCAGGACAATTATAACACTACTGCATTATGCAAAGAGAATTCTGTACAAACCATGAATTATGATTTTGTTTCTGTAGAATTTTTAAATCAGTCAAATGGCTGTGTAATTTTCTATTGCATTTTTATGGTTCTGAAATGGTGTTGAAAGTCTTTAGGAGAGGACTTTTTTCTCAGTTATGTTCCATTGGTTCTAATAATAATTATAAATATATAATATATAAATTATAAGTTATATATTTACGCATGTAAATGGTAATTATGTATTTTTTTATGAAGAGTCTATACTTTATTGGAGTTTTCCTATGCAGAAAGCATTTTTTGGAGACAGATGAACAGTATTTTTATTGCTTTTGGTAAAGTAAAAATGTTATCTAGTATTGGCTGAGGATAATATTAAGTTTGGGTTTTCTAGCACTGCTGAGATTTGTTCCATGCTGTTTTAGCACATAAAGGCAATAGGATGGGGATGGAGGGGGAGGTTTGTTGTTGCACTAGTTATGTGGTTGCTTTGTTTTTAGAAATTTGAGTAGTTTCTCTAGTCACATTCAAAATATTTTTTCATACTCACAGAGGAGATAGAGCAGAAAATATTGAAGGACTTATTGCAAGAATATGTACAGTAGTCAACTCTGTTGTTTGCTGTATGCAGGTATTTTTAAACAAGTACTTTACGAACTGCAGCATGTGCAAGCATGGGGAGTATACTAGCTCATAGAAAATGGGGTACTGGTTTCAGAAAAAATATGCTAAATATTATGCTGCAATTAGTGGCTGTCTGGGAGAGATGAAGATTATGCAAGCAGCCCCCAGGAAGATGTTGTATTTGTAAATAGGACGTGAAAGCCCATTTTGAACTACTTCATGAAATGTGATGGCTTCAGAGTAACCTTTGTGCCGTACAAACTGTCGGCCTTGCTTTTTAGAGGCATGGATTAGAGTGGGATTAGTGCTCGGGTGGGAGGCTCGCGCCACAAGTGGGTCACCGGGATCATCCCAGCTAGTGGGCAGGAGGCAGCAAAACCCCCCTGTGCATCAGAGCAGCCACGAGCCCAGCCGTGATAACCTGAGAGCAGCCGGGTGGTTTGGTCACGTCGTGGTTGGTGTCGCTGAATGTTTTGCCCTGCAATTTGAGAAGAAAATTCCCCATTGCTGTTGGCTCTCTCTCCCGGGGGTTCTGCAGCGCTGCGTGCCAAGAAATAACAGGCTGGGATCTTCGTTAGTCTTTCTGGTTAGTGAGGTGTTACTGGTGGGCCTGAAATTCCGGAAGATGTCAAAAATAAACTGTGATTTATCTTTATTTCACTTCTTAGTTATGTAACCCAGCATGTTCCACAGTATTGTGAAGAAGAATCAGAATAAACTTAACATTTTTTAAAATAGGAAGATATGTAGAATATATTCCAAGGATGGCAATTAATACACATCGACTAAATGAGACACTTCCAGAATTGCATCCTTTTTTATTTATGCATTCCTTTCACTTCTAGCTTTCCTTCTCGTGACCTTCCTTGAGACCTGTGACTCATCCTTCTGTGGCCTCTTTTCTCCCTCTTCCCTATCTCATCTTTTCCCTTCTCATCTGCTCACTCCCACTGTTCCTCTTCTTTGGTTTTCCCATTCTGTCTCCTAAATTTCCCTCAACAGTTGCCCCTCTCTGTCCGTCACCTTCAGCAATAACTATTTTATTACCTGGAGCATTTTTTAAGCAGCTTCTTCTTCTTCCCTTGATCGGTGCCCCTTTCAGGATTTCCTCTTCCCACCACAGGCCTTTTTGAGGTTATCCTTTTCCCTGCAGATCTGTCTCCTCTCCTTTGGCATTACTGAATTCCCTCTGCAGTAGCAAGAATGGGGGCAGACAGACACTAATTCCATCCCCAGGCAGCATCACCTGTAAGCGAAGGCGAAGGAAAGCTTGCGGCTGGATTTAGCCCCGGCTTTTCCTTCCCCTCTTGGTACTGCTGGCGTCAGGGGAGGGAGCAGACTTCACAAGCCTGAAATGCCAGTTGGAAACATCAATGAAGGTCAACGCGGAAAACAGCGCTCGCCCTTTTAAATGCTCACTGGGTGTAAATGTTAATATTGAGCTTCTGTGAGATACAGAGTTGGGGGATTTGGAGATCATGGCCATTACTATTTAATTAGTTATTTCTCTTACCATAAGTTGAGATCTGCTTTTGCTCTTTCTGGCATTTGATTGCTACACTCCCAAGTCTTCTTAGCCAAAGTTTGTTAATAAATATTACATAACAGGAGATGGGGGATGATGTCCTCTGGTGGGGTGCACTGAATATAGAAATACTGCATTAGGCACCACTTGTTTGTCTAAGTCAAGTCTTCATTTATTTTGTGTATATTGCGTCATCTTAGTGTGCCTCTTTTTTCTCCTCCTACGGAGGAAGAGAGCAGAGAGTAAAAAAATCTCAGCAGTGAGATGAAAAAGCCTCATTTGGGAATGCCTCTTCCACATATTGTCAGTCTTTGTATGAGAAATACTGTATGCGGTCTGATGTAGGCATCCTAAATAGTTCCTTGGAAACCTTAATTAAAAGATTTAGCTTAGGTTGTTTAGGGTTTTTGTTTTGTTTTGTTTGTTTGTTTGCTTATTGATCAAGCTCATCATGACAAAGAAAGCTGTGGCTAGGATAAAAAAATATAAAAGGTATAAAATTGTTCTTCGGCTTTGAATTATTGTTTCCCGTTCTGTAACTCCTGTACCCACTACCTATTTACAAAGCGAGGATCCTGAGGTGCCAAAAGCAGGCCCTGGGAAGGGATTCAGGAAGCAGGGCCTAAAATAACACTTAAAAAGTAGGTGTATAATGGAGAGAGGACAAAGATGATCATAGGTAGCAGCTGCACAAGGCAAAAGTGTATTTCACAGTAATTGTGCTGGGCTATTTGTGTCATCACAGGCTCAGTGCTATCCAAGATGCTCTCAGTACCTCTCTCACCTTCTTTTGAGATCCTCTCTTTCTCTATCAATCTCTGGTCAATGACAGCAGGTGCTCTCAGGACTAGTAGGATGTATCCAGAGTGAGGAGAGAGTGCTGAAGAATAGAAAAATGTCTAATAAGGTAATCAGAGGACTCGATAACCAGAATTTTACAAAAAGCGAGTAAGAGAACAAACTTATTAAATTAGGAAAAAGAAGGATGAAAGGAATATTGAAAAATACTGTTGGCAAAAATAATTACAAGGGCAAAATACTACAGCAACCTAAAGAAAGGGCTGACTAAACTTAGGTTGGAAATTAAAGGTAGGTTTCCAATGATTGGGACAATGATCAAGATTCAGGAACTATCTTTCTGTAAGAGTTGGAGAAGAAACAGCCTGAACTGTATTTAAGAGGAATTTTGACAAATTTCAAAAAAGGGGCTGCACTTTGGCTTGAAGTAGTAGCGTACTGGAGTCTCTGGCTTTACTTGCCTTATTTCCCAGCTAGCTTTCACTTTAGGCTACATTCTTCAAACACTTAAGAGTCTTTTTTTTAAATTTTTTATACTATGTCAGAGCATTTTTCCAAAATGTCTTTTTTTTTTCTCAGCTCACATGAATCATCACTTAACAAGATTCTTCCAGGGAATGTTTTTGGGGAAAGTCTTTTTTTTTAGGAAAGCACACATTTAACCCTTTTCATTTCACCCTCAGCATTTTTTACAATTGTTTTAGGCTTCCTTATATCCATAAGTGGGAGGAGCCCAGTTGGGTTGATTTTGGAGCTGGTGCAGAAATGGATAGCTTTTTCTAGAAATGCAAAACTAATTGCTGATCCATAGCATCCTAACCATCTAACGCAATAGATTGAGCCCTTTGAGCATGGGAGCTGTGAACTAAGCTTTCACAACTCTGAAATGATTGTTCTTGAAAACAGAGGTTTTCAGAATTTTTTTTCCTTTGTTTGTGTTTTGGTATAATTAGGATGAGCATTGGTTGAGCCTATCCGTATAGCCAATGCGAAGCCATGTTCAAAAATGAATGCTTTATTTCTAGACTATACCTCTTAAAAATCTCTAAGCTGTAGCTCTAGGACATGACCCTGTTTTGTCTATTGTCACTGGGTTGCCCTTAATTATATTGATATATTCAGAGACTTCCTGTATTTAAAAGACTAAAATGCTGCATCATATTTTGCTACTATGTTTTCCTCCCATCTGCATTTCTTAAAATGCCTTGGAATTTTGTCACAGTGCCTTCATGCATATGCATCACATGCCACTGCAGAAGACAGAACTCTTTATTTTTAGAACTTATGAAAAATGCATCCAAACTTCAAAGATGAGTTAGAAATTGAGTTTTCTGATTAGATATTTTGGGATTCAAATCATATGAGACCACTGGAATGTAGACAATAAAAAGGCTGCTATTAATGTATCTTTACAGAGAAAAAAATATAAGATTTTGCATAAATCCCAAGCAGTCTTCTAAGCATCTAGGAGACAGGAAATAGATATGTGAAGCTAAAATGACACTTGGAAAGCCTGCAGTTTGCAGCTCGCAATAGTTTTAGTATGATTGGCTATTGTTTTTGGCTGATACAACACAAAGCATGTGAAGTGTCCTGGAATAATCTGTGTTCTATATATAATTCACTGAAACACAAACAGAAAGCCATAGCGTAACGTTTTAAAAATTCAGTAAGCATTATTTGCAGGGATAGATTAAATTGCAGGATTTAGCTGCTTTACTAATGCCTTTATCATGAGTGTGACATTATTACATAATACTATCTTTACTGTAAATATGTGTTTTAGCACCAGGTGAAAATCCACTAAGCAAGGTTGGAAATGTTCTATTAATTTTCAGCTGTCAGAAAATTAGAAATATAAATTCTTTACAAATGAATGATTTTAATTAAGAATTTAACATGTTAAACAAATAGCACAGCCCATTATTAATTTGTGCTTGCTAAATTTGGCAGTATTTTATATTACAAACATTTCATCTGACTTCTTAAAAATAAATTCTACAGATGCTGTTATGAAACCTGTTACAAGCCTATGGGAGTGAAATAGTGAGCTAGTAGTATAGAAAATACACAAGAAAAAAAAAAGGAGGCTTCTGTATTTATGAAGCTCGTGAGGTCTTTGAACTTTGTCCAATGCCTACAGCTTATGAAATTCATAAGCTTCTCCATTTGAAAATGATTCACTCCTCTTCCAATGATTGTGTAGTTTGCCAAAGAAAGTATCATCTCTTCCGTGCTGAGGAACCGAAGGCACAACGAGCCCCGCTGAGCAGTTTATAAGCTGTGCAGCAGAACAAAGGTGTCAGAACAGAATCTGCTTCAGGATTTTCTTTTTACAAAGAAAGTTTTCTCTGGTCCCAACTCTTTCTCTTTGGGTCAGTTCATTAACAAGTAGCTGGTTGTCTGCCCAGAGCTATGCCCATTTACAAAACCTGTGTATTAACTGTCATATTTAATTAGTTCTCCTTCACAGTTATTGTAGTCCCTCCCAGAGTAATAAAGGTGCTGCGTGCACAAAAATCATGCTTTTAACTTCTTATAGCATATTATCTGTAAACAACAAAATACAGCTATACCTTAAACATTTCAAATTTGCTACTCAAATTTGTGAGCTTCACTCACAAAATTTTGTCTTCAGGCATTTAAAATAAGAATCAATATTATTACTGAGTGACTAATGGGAAGACCTTATTTTCAAACATTATCCCTTCCATTTTATCTTCTTTATATCCGTACCCAATATGGATTGCACAGTAACAGAATAACAATAAAGCAAAACCAAAGGATTCCACCCCAGAGAATAAGAAGGGAAAGTGTCATTCAGATGAAATGGTGATAGGCAGGAAAACATGAAAACACTGATGTAGTTGGCCTTGAGCATAGTAGGAAGGGATGGTGACCATTAAAATGACTTCAAAATTTATCAGGATGTGGTACTCTAAAATTATCAAGATGTGATGTGGTACTCTAAAGTGGTAGAAGTAGTTTTTGCAACACTAGTGAATTCTGAGCTTTTTGAGCATTATAGGCAGTTTAGTATAATTAAATGAATGGGAGCTGGATGTTTCCCATATTTACAGAGCCTTGACATGATTCATAAATAGTGTGTAAAGTATGCAACACAAATGCAGTAGACCTTGCAATATGACCAAACACAGATCCATGTATTCAGTATTCAGTACTCAGATCTATAAAGATTTACTGTATGAGATTAAAACCTATATTCCATCCAGGTTAGTACCCATCCCACATGACAGGTAGCATGTGGCAGTGCTTAGAATCAGATGCGTCAAAAAGACATGCAAGAAATCTTAAAACAGCTTGTCGGGGAGTAATGTATCATACAGGAAATTTCTAAACCTCTATTGCTCAGAGGTCCATAAGTGCACCAAGGAATGAGATTTTGTAGCTTTCCAAAGGTAGTGAGGGTATTTTCAGAATAGACAATTTAGTCTGTGAGAGAAGACTTTGTGGGTCACATAACATTTCACTTCCCCAAAAGTATACTTGATGTCTCTCTGTTTATACAAAATACTTATTTTTTCAATTACTCTCATAACTCAGGAGAGAAAGGTTCCTGATCTTGTGTGCCTAGAACATTAGATCTAAGGCATTTATTAAATTATAAAACCAAAAAAAAATTATTGAGATTTTTATTAACAAAAGTTTTAAATTGTTCCTGATAGATGCCCAAAATACAATTTTATTTCACCTTTTCAGTGCCAGTTTCCATTACAAGTAGAGAGTTAGGCTCAAAATATAGCCAGATAAGTTTTGCACAGCATCACTATGATAAAATGCACAATGAGATATACAGGTTTACTAAAAGCAGGCCTTCGTTTTCTGTACTACTATTTTAATGAATTTTCTTACGCAAGTTTTTTAACAGTTCAATGTTTCAATGAGACAAACATTTTAAATTAATATTTCCATCACTCCTAAGCAGCTGTGATTTATGAAAAAGATCTGAAAAGATCTGATTCTTACTCAAACCAGCTATGCTAAATGGAAGTATCGAACTGAAGTTAAATTCCCCAACCGAACCACTTCCTTAGCTCATTGGATAAACACAGAGTATCAGCGTCCGTAAATACATTCTATCAGATATTTATTTCGCACAATAATGAATGTTCTTCATTGCCTTTTTAGATTCTAGAAGGACAATCTCTGCATCACAGACTGTCTAAAATCTTGTCTTCTGCCGCTGTTACTGCACTGACTGAATCCCGTCTGTGTCATAGATTATGTGCTAGAGAAGAGGCAGGTTTGCTGGTGGAGTTGTACTTCCTTATGAAATAAGAAAATGCAGCTGACAAAAGCTGCCTTCCATTAGGATGACTACACACCTTAGCAGTTTTGCTGGCATAATCTGCACTGCAAAGATTTGCTGGGGAAGCTGTGGCTAAGTTAGATAAGCAATAAAGGATAAAGAGAACAGAGAAAGGAAGGGGCAGATGAAGAAGAGGAGAAGACTTTAAAGCAAAAAAGGGTCCTGCCTCATTGCAAGAGAGCTATGAAGATGTAGGTGGAGATTTTTGGAAAGACATGAATGATAGCTGTGTTTAAATTTCCCTTTCTGCCTCTGAAAAGTCAGCACATTAGGGAGAAGTAGAAACCAAGTCTTCAAAAGGCCCAAGTGGTTTGTCTGAAAAGCCTTTGATGCAGGTTATGCTGGGATATCTGATGTGGACAAGGTGAGTGCTGGGTTGAAAAGCAGAAATCCAAAGGCTTCAGAGGTAACTTCTGAGAGCTCAAGATTATAACTTCTGCACTTTTATGAGGTTATAATTGCTGCACTCTTGTGACCCAGCCAGAGGTGGGTTCCCCTCTGCAGTGAGCACTGGCCCGTCAGCACTGTGCTGCAGCCCAGCTCTCCTCAGCTGCAGGGTCTCACCACACAGGTCCCCTCTGTGAATCCAGCCCACTCTGCCAAGAGAAAATGCCTGCAGCTCTTCAGCTGTTCCCATGTCGCAGACAGCAAGTATTTTCTGAAAGGTTGTAGCATCACAGCTTGCTTTGGTGAAGTTGTGCTGAAGGGCTGCATAACCTCCCTGGGTTTTGTTCCTTAAGCTGTCCCCTACTAATTATAAACTCATGGGACTAGAACGCAGGGTAAACACATAATTAGCGAAGCCGTCACCAAGCTTTAATCAGGGTTCTGCAGGCACAAAGAATAATAAACGGTTGAGCAAAAGAAGCAAAGAAGAGAAAAAGAAGCTTTACGCTACACAGTTTGGGCTCGAGTTCTGTTTGCAGGCAGGCACAGTGCTTCTGCCACCCTCCTGCTTCCTACCTTCTTCTTACACTAAAGTTACAGCCTCCGATTTATGTCCGTTATCAACCCCAGCCATAAGCCAGTGGCGGGAAGATATTGCAGTTCTTTCCTCTTTAGCATTTCTTCTGTAAGAGCTGACAGTGTTTCACGGAGATGACACCCGTGCTCTTTGGAGACACCCAGCTGCCACTATATTTTCTTCTCTCCCAGTGGTGTATTTTGGCAGTAGATTTCCTTTGCAGCTGTGACTACAATTTGCATTTGGAGAGTATTGCTTTAGAAAGAGAAGGCATTTAACAGAGCTAACAATTATTGTTTTCATAAGCTCGGAAAGGTGATGAAAATTCCCGTCACTGCTTGTGCTCATGGTTTAAACACAAATATCACTGGTTACCATAAACACTGCCTCTCTCTCCTGCTGTGACTGCTGAAAGCAGCTCAAACACAGATGCCACCTTTGCCCATGTTTTGGTAGGAAGGGACTTTTGGTGGAGATTTACTCCCCAGCCGGAATCCTGGGTTGTTCAACTCTTCAAGGACTACCTGACTATGCATGAGAAGGGCAAGGAAGCTGCCCTTGTCTTAACCTCCATGGGGTAACTTGACCTTTCTGTAGGTGCTCTGCAAACTTGCAACTGTTATTTTTATAATGGGCAAAGGACATGAAAAAACAAGTACCACTTACTGTGTTAAAATGATCAGATACTACACATTTCTATTTGCGGAAAAAGTCCTTAGTGTGTGTTTAAAGAATTATCTTATGTACATTTTTTGAATAGCAAAAAATGTGAGCAGAATGAAGTCCAAAGTTATTTTAAGCTTTTATCTCTTTTTTTTCCCCTAGCAATTAACAGTAAACAAGAAGTACAAGCTTATAATTAAGGTTTTAGTAGTTACTGCTTGGTTTAAAATGGCCTTGAAGTGGTAAAGTGGTATTCTTACTTTTATCTTTTTTTTTTTTTTTTTTGCTAATGTGCACTCCAGCAAGGCTAGTTCACTTTCCTTTCTCCAAGAGCTTTGTTGGAGAGAAGACAAAACTTTGACTTTCCTGTCTTCATATTTATAATAATCTTTTTCTTGTCACGCTCTTAACATTTTGCTGCATCCACTTTTATTCCATTGTGAATGTTCCTTCTGCCATAAGTCCAATTTTCTGCTTTTACCTCACCGTGCTTAAACTATCCATTCTATTCTGCTCTGTTTTCATGAACAACCAGCCCTTGGCAACTAGATAACAGCCCGATACTGCAGATTTCTTCTTTTCACACACTATAATACATCTTTTCTCTTCCAAAGAGATTTCTGGAGCTCATCAAATACCCTTGCTGCAGAACAATGCAGCCATGCGCTTTCTCTCTAATATCTTTTCTCTTCACAGAACTTTGAGGGAATGGTAACTTATTTATTACTCCCTTCTAAAGAGAAAGCAAACAGTTTCATCGCTCATGTTGAATTCTTTTGTGCTCCCTTTTTATAATGCTGCAGTTATCTCTGGAAAGCTCTTGGCTGCACGTTCTTTAAAGAAAGCCAATGATTTCTTTAATAATTAGTGCTACATTTATCATGCAGGAACAAGGTCTGGCAAGTAATGCTCTTGCGTTGTCTTTGATTTCAGTCCTGTGTTTTGTGCTTTGATGAAGACAAATGGCCCATGCCACAGAGCATCCTTCCCAGAGCAAAGCTCTTTGGTTTACAGATTGCAAATGGCAAAAAAGAAAGCAGCTACAAGAGGCTGGAAATGAAGTCAAGAAATCCATTGTCCGAAATCTTCTTCCTAGCAAGCACATGCAGCAGAATTGAGGCTGAGCGAGGGAAGAACCACTGTTGTCTCAGCCTCTTTGGTAGTCACGTTTGGCAGCCGGGAGGTGGAATCCCACCTCGCTGAACGGCGTCCGTCTGTCTGACTGCTGAAGTTGTCTGGCTGCGGTCTGCTGTGCCGCAGAGTGCTCAGCAGACCACAGGTCCTGCAAAATTCATACTCTTTTCAGCTCAAAGTTTGATGAAGAGGTGTAGTTGTCTACACCTTTGCCTTTAGATCTATTGTGATCTAAAAAAAGTGGGAACCCATTGTATAACTGTCTTTGTTCTCTGCGCGCTGTGATATTTTGCTGGCTGCATATAAGCAAAACTTCAGTTTCATGTGTAATTGGATGATGGTTATAGGTTGAGGATCATCACCAGGAGATGGTTATAATGTCATAGCTGAATATAGAGCAAAAACTGAACAAAGAAGTCAAAAAAACATTCTTATGTTGAAGTATTCGATTAGACAACATGAATGCAATCACCACCAAATAAATTAAGACAGAAGAAACAGAAGAGTTTTTTTTTTAATTATATCAATAAGAGGTCAAGACAGAGTAGAATTCTTGTCTCATTTTCTATGTCTTTACTCACTTAAGCTGTTGTTTTTGTACCTGAATGCTTAAAGCACAGCACTTGCCATACATGCAGTCTTCCTGTATCTTTCCTGATGTCCCAGCTGGACGATAGCTCTAGCAAGTAAATCTACAGGAAACGTGCAGGGTATGTAACAGCTCACATTAAGGTGTCTGACTGCTACAGATCTCCACACAGCAGCAGTACTTGCTGCTTGGGGTTAAATAGCCACATTCCTGGAACTATGCTGTGATCAATCAGGTGCTCCAGCTCAATTACTACTTGGTTCTTTCTGGAAAGTGTAAGTAAAATTTGCTCAAGTTGCTATACACAAACTTGAAAAATTGCATTTTCCTACTTGCAGGTTCTTGATGAACAGCCTTTTGTCTCCAACCAGTAGTGAGTCAGTTCTTTAAACCAAAGGACTGTACTGGGCAGAAGAAAAGAGCACGGAACAAAATTGGAAGAGCCAACAATAGCAATAAATCAGCCATGCCTGTTAAGTAGCTCCCCAGGTTGTTTTGGCAACAGTGCTAACCTTAGTTGCCCTCCTACAGCAGTAAGTGGCTAATGAGGCAGCATGGTCTATCAATCACTGCTTCAGCCAGAGCAGAGTTACTGCAGAGAGTTGTCCAAGTTGGGGGTAGATCCATCTCTCCATCTGAAAGGGCGCGATGCCCTGAGACTTTCCCTGCTCTCCCAGATGAGGCAATCTGATGCCAGGCAGGAGAGCTGATTTCAGAATTCAGCCCAGGCATTTTGCCTGGCCTCAGTCTTTCAGCTGTCTCGATCTTCCAAGTATGTTTCAAAGCTGTGCTGAACTCTCCGATGGAAATGAGTGATACCCACGACCCAGAAAGGGCCCTATCATCCTAGACAGAGAGACTCCAGACTGCTTTTGTCTTTTTATCTTTGCAAGCGGAGCAAATTCAGGTTGTGAATTTGATCATAGGCTCCCTATGCTGCGCTTATAAATATCGCTGTTCTCTACAACCTTAGGCATCGTGCTAGCTGTAGACCCAGCCGCCCGTGTGTCAGGGAGACGTGTTTCACAATGGGATGCTCCGCAGCCGCCTGCTGAGTGCGGAGCTGCCTCATCAGCAGGATACACTAAAAACAGCCGTGACTCATAAATCCTGCTCCTCCTCAGAGCTGTCTTTCTCCAAGGTGAGATTTACATCCTCTCCTGAATGCAGGTGCCCAAGCTCTTTTTCTGAAGAGACTCCTGTCTCTCCGTGCACACGCAAAGGCCGGCAGCAATGCCATTTTAGGCAAAACCCAGAGATGAGAAGAGTCACCTCAGTGAAGACAACCTGAGGTCCAGGTCTGCCATCCATCCAAACTGATTCAAAACTATGTCACATCAGCTTTTGTTAGTCTAGGGAAGAGATGGGAACCTAACAGTCTGTCAGTGGCTACCTAAGAGGAAAAATCACCTCACATTGGACTAGATGATCTCTAGAGGTGCCTTCCAACTACAAACATTCTGTGATTCTGTGATTTTAGGAAAATCTCACATTAGGAAAATCTATTTTCACCTGAGAGCCACTACACACTTACAACTCTACCTTCCCTTAAGGCATGTTTAGACAAGCATCTGTCAGAAGTGGTACAGTTCCTGCAGGACTGTCCCCACATATTGCAGATTCCTGCCTTTGGTTGGAATGGTTTCACTGTAGACTTACAGAGAAGAGCAACATCAATAAAGTAAGGAGTTGTTAGTGCCTGGGAACAAGAGGTAGAATTGTACCAAAACCCCCTCTGCACTACTCCTCATATTATTGCTAAATTGTCCCAGCGCATTATGGAGCAATTAGTCATTGAATGACCTTTCTACCATAAACAGAATATTTTGTTGCCAAGACTGACTCAAGTAACCACATCCAGTGATCCGACATGCAAAAATCCTGAAAGTTTTAAGTTTGTGAAAATCTCTGAGTTACGTTTCTGTCCCCAAACAGAATGAAACAAAAATCCTAAGTGTTTTTTTCCCTTAGGTTTTCATGCTTCCACATCTTCATTCTGAAGTTATTTTCTACTTTACTATTGATACATTTTAGGTATTGCCTTCCTGTGACTAGGTTCCTTCTGAGATTGTTCATCTATAGAAACAGCAACAGAATAAGAAATAATAATACTTACAAAAAAAAAAAGTAGTGTTTATATGGATGTTTTTTAAAGTGCCACAGTTAGGAGTTTTCTGTTTCCTTTAAAATAATTCCAGATGTAAATGTTGATAAGGACACATTTTAAAAAGATGAATTTTCAAAATGTCATGAAGGATCCATCATTTTTGATCTCAAATTAGGATCTTTTTTCTTCTTTTCAGTAGAAAAATGTTACAAGTTAGAAATTAATTGTCTCATAATTGATTGGTAATTTTCTCTCTTGCATGTGGAAAGCTACTGGATGACAGGCATATCACTCTACAGAAGAAGAAAGTATCAGTCATTATGGGACAATTAGCTCCAATTTCCACTATTTCCCTTTCTATGTGCTGGTAGGATTGCCGTCAAAATGTCAGTACAGTAATTAACCATAAATATCAAGTAACTTTATTTTTATTTTTAACTTAAAAAACAAATCTAAATGCAGATGCTTCCTGCGCACCATGCTATTGTTTCTTGGATTGGTGGCATTCATGAAATAGTAATTTCCATTTGGCTGCAATTAACAGGAGCTGTCACAGTCAGTCAGCTTATACTCATGGCTTTTGCAAAGTTGTTCCCAGTTTTAGTACTGATATGATATGGCTGAGAAAAAAAAAATTAATCAGCATCACTGTTCATGAAAATTATTTATTTCCTCACAAAATCATAATCCCTTTATAGGAAGACTCTTGGATTGCTTGCTTTTTTGTCAGTCAAATCCTAATACTTGCAAAGTCACTTTATAGCATGGTAGCATATCATTAGTGTGCACATGGGATGTTTATGCCTAGGATGCATTTATATAGAGAGATGTATTTGTACACAAATAGGTACTTTACATATATGTATTTGAGATATATGAGGAACTACTGAGATGTTTTTTTTAACCTGAAACAACAGAATCCTTTACCACACACAACTTGCAAAGCTTGATCCACAAAAATCAATCAATCACAAGTATTTTTCCCATTAGTACACTTGGGTGACACAAGTTAAATCTTTAACACCAAAATCCAACTGTTTACAAGTGCAAAAACTTTTTCTAAATATCAGACATCTAATTTTATCATATGCCCTGAAAAACTAGTTGAACTGTTTACTTCTCCCACCTACCACCGGTAAAGCAACCCAAATTTTATGTGTTTGGCTGCAAGGGTGTCATCTCATACCATCAGGTATAACTAATCTGTGATAGGTTCTTAGAGATATAATCAAGTGGCCTTTGAAAATTAATAATTATATTAGTGATGCAAAATCCTGCACAAGTTCTTCTACAGTTTTGTTACTGCAGGTCTAACAGAAAAAGAAGCACTGGGTAGTGGAGTCGGAATACAGTAGTCATTTAATTCAGCATATATGGCTGAATATACACAGAGAGCGGATCTTTCTCGGAAGGAAGGTGCCATTTTTATACAGTCGCTTGTCAGAGTAGAATCACACTCAGAGATGCCAGTTATTTTGAAACTGAAGTCCAAGACTTAACTAATCCGTGAGGTAGCACTGAATCGCGTGTCTCCGCTTCCCATATTTAGTTGCCTGCATCATCCTTTTGTTCCTAATTAATTTTACTAATCCCGTGGTTGCTGAGTGCAGAAATTAGACAAAGGAGGCAATATCAACAGAAGGAAAATTCAAAGGGGAAATAGTGAATTGTGACCTACAGATATGAAAACAAGAATATTAGCAGTCTCTCTCTCTATTATCTTACAGTTTCTGTTGTATTCTTCCTTATGAATTTTACTATTGCTTAGTTAATCTCTATGGCACTTCACTGGTTTCTAGGCTTTATTAGGGGCATTGATTGGACAGTAGCCAAATATATGAATATAAATTGATTTTCTGCAATGTAAACAACAGGAATTTATTGATATAAAGGGCTTCATTATTTGCAGGATTACTCTAAAATGATTTTGGAACAGCTAGAATTCTCTGTGGACTATATTAGAATTTCATGCTTAAATGCAGTTGAACACTAATTTTTATATGAATCCTTTTGTCTCCTATTGCTGTGTAAAGGAAGTCTGGAAGTAAATACCAGGGGAGTAGAAATGCAGATTACAGCTTCAGGAAACAAGATGCAAGTGAGAGAGATGACAGAAAGATCATGTGGGAGGAAATTACTGTAGGTTCTCTCTTTCCTTGATTCCTATTCATAACTCTGGCAAGTATCAAGGACCTCCGTGATTTTGATGCAGCATTTGCAGTAATAGAGGAAGACAGAGGGGTTAATTTACACATATTTTACACATATTCTGACACTTGGACTGGTTTGGTAGCCTTAGCACTGCTGAAACATGACAGGAGTGTCAACAACCAGAGAGACAAGCCTGTCTGCAGCCCCACTACCTTTAAAAATCAAAAGAAATATATGACCAAGAAATGCCTTATACTTAGGGGAAAAGCGTATTTTCAGAACACAGTCAAGGAAACAGGCATTTATATTGGGAATCTGCGCAAGGGACTCGCACCTCCTGACTTGCCGCATTGTTACCTGCTCTTGATTTTTATGTTTCTCCGCACTGTGACTCCCATGGCTCCTGTATGCTCGTTTGCATTGCAGGAATGGAAGCTTGAAGTGCAGTCAAAAATTATGGCTTCTAGCTGCAAAGAATTTACTGTTGGCCTCGCTGTTCTCATTTAAATCAACAGCACTCTTATCAACAACTTAAGGGGTGATTCTGAAAGTGCCATTTTGCAGAGCTCGGTACTGTAAAATATGCATGGATTAACTCTTCATGGATTACATCATCAGACTGAGGTTTTTTTTTTTTTCCTGAAAATCAGAGCCAAAGTTTCTCTTGCACAAACTGCACCAGGAGATATTTTGGAGCCCTGCATGTTGACAGTTCCATCTTATTTAATAGCAGGTGACAAGAAAATGTAAACATGTGAATTATGCAATATACTAAGGATTTTGTCTTTCTCCAGTTTTCACTGTATCCATATCTCTCCTAAAATAGTTAAATGCTTTGCTGTCCACTAGGCTTCCTGTGACATTTTATGGTTATTTTTGAAACATGTATAGAGGTGAAATCATAATATCTAAGAATTTTGACTAATGTAACGAGTTGGTCATGGCAGTGAACTGTGTACTCTGCCTATTCCACATGCAGGCTACATTTATTAAGCATTTAGTAAACAAAAATAAATGAAAATAGTAAATAAAGAGCAGACTAAGAGGACCCAAAGATTTAAATATTATTTGGTTATAACTCATACTCCAATAACAGGTTTGCAATATGAACATTAGGCAGGAAATCTTACAAGATTTCGTTTTCCTGTGACTCTTCTTGTTGTTGTTCTCTCTGGATATTAAAGGAAGACCAGCATTGAAACAGATATCTCAATGCACAAAACTTCTGTAGAGTTACACAGGCAGAATCACCTATAATAATAACTAAATGCCTGTCTCGAGAGAAGGCAATATGTTTGAACCTACAAACACAGAGAATAAGTTTGGGTTTGGCCAAGTTAAGTTTGAGGTTTTTTCTTCTATTTTTCTAAAGATGTTTGTTCCTATTTTAAGCAAATTCTAGAAAATGATACTGAACTGATGACTAATATTGGGAAGATTGCTGCCTCGTTCAGGACTGTGCTGTAGATAACTTGTTCTAAGTAGTTATTGGCTCCCAAAACTAACAGTTTTGATTAACTGTCAAAAACTATTTCTGCCAAGCTCTCCTCCTCTCTACTCCCTCCACATTGCAGCTCTTCTGCCTGGCTGGGTATGTGACTCCTCTTCCACCTCCACACTTGCTTAGACCGAGGCTCAGAAGTCCCCACCTCCATGCATGTGGATGCTTCATCCCTACTGACTCACCACCTCTTGGTCCTCTTCCTACCTACAGCACAGTCTTCCTCCATCCTACTCTTGCTACTCTTTTGTCAGGTGATCAGTGTCATCGCCCTTTCTCAAACTGAACAATAAAGTAGCCAGGGACCTTTAGAGGAGATTTATATATTTTATCTTGCTTATTCACATGGTGTGTTTCCAGCTAATCTGCCACAGTCACAGCCTAGGTTTGGAGCTGTTCTGGAGTCATCTGCAGCTTGTTGTCCAAGATAGAAACTCTGTGTTTTGTAGGGCACTTGCTTACACTTATTGCTACCGTTAGTCCACATGGAGTCCATAAACACAGTGCTTTGCCAAAGGAAGTTCATAAATGTTTTGAATGAAAATCAGCTGTTCTCATGTGCTGTCAAGTGCTTCTGAAGCATCATTAAAGAAGAGGCTTGTTGGTATGATCTGCTTTGCTGTTTTTCAGTTTTCTACTTTACTGTTTGACAAGAGAAAATGAGAATTTTAATGTATTATTCCTCTTCAGGACTCAAAAGAGAGTGTTTGGGGTGTTTTACATCTTTTCTGCCTGTGGTTGCTGCTGCTGTTAAACTGGCGATTATATTAGGTTAGATTGAAAATGGAGGCATGACTTTCATGTTTGTGACTTGTTTTCATGATCAAACCAATGAAACTACTGATATAACATTATTAACGAGCATGGAAAGCAGTTTTAAAGGGCTACTGTATATCTGAGCTCTAGAAAGCATCAACAGAGTTGATGGTTTGTATGTGGCAGCAGGAGAAAGGTCTCTTCTCCACCAATAGAGACTTCAAGATGTGATTCTGTGGGTGCTGGGACATTTGTTGTGCGTCTGTGGCAGTACAGACACCAGGACACCTGAATTCCCTCACCCAGGTTCTTTCTTTACTTTTTTTTTTTATATATACAAGAAATGTTGGGCCTTTCCTGTATCTTCTTGAAAGCAGTACTAAATACAGATTGCATTTTATGCTTCTTGTTGGTACTGAAAAGGCTATTTTGATACGACATCTTTGTCATGACCTTCCTTTCTTCCGAAAATGTAGTTACAAGCCTATCTTTATAAAAGGCCAAGAAAGGCTCTTTTCTGAGCTTGTCTTTTAAAATAAATGCCCCTTACTGAAGCTTGAAAGATAGCATATTTCATTAATGTGATGATGAATCAGTAAAAAATGTATTATTAACACCCCAGAATACGTAAATCTAGGAAGAGATCGCTTATTGTAGATATCTTTAGACATTCTGGTAATGTTCCCATCTTCTTAATGATGAATTCATTTCATTAAAAGCATTCTAATGGAATAGGGTAAATTTGCTGTGTATGTGGTATGAAACCTTTCTTTGTTAACGGTGCATTCTTACCATGAACATATCATCACTGCCAGCTGATAGTTCCTTTCTCAGTGCACGGCAGCTGTAAACACAAATGACAGGAACTCAAGTGATATGTACATGGGCAATATTTCTTTTTGTCTTGGATAAATTTTGTGACTAGGTTCTAAGCAAGATGCAGCTGTGGAGGTGATCATATTTGGGATGCTGAATAAGCTGTACAGAAAATACTGTTTAAAAACCTAGATGCAAATTTAGAATTTTTCCTGCTTATTGAGGTACAGTGGCTGGTTTTGTAACAGTTACAGCATTCATCATTGAAAGCATGGTAACAGTCACTGCAAACATCTGAATTACCCATAGAAACAGTATATCCATAAGCTTTCAATAATTTGATTTGTTTCATTTTTTTAGTGTGGTAGAAAAATCTGAGGGGCAAGAAGGACACTCTCCAGTAAATCTCTTATAGTGAGAGAATGATTTGGCCACGGGAGGTCTGACCTATCTGTTCTCTTTTCACTCTGCCCAATCTGCATTCAGGTGAAAAGAGAAGGAGCAAGAAAAATTAAATTATCTGAAAAGCACCATGTGGTAAGGATGGCAGCAATTTCCTGTCAATGGAATTAAGAATCTGCTAAATCTACCAAATTGTTGGCAGACCATCTGTAATTTAACTGCAAAGAAATCATAAACAGTCACTGTGTTTTCTTTCAAACTTTCTTTTTTAATTCTATAATGAATCTCCCCAAGGTTTGACAGGGGATGATACACCACTCTGAATTTTACCTTCATACTCTGTAATAAACCATGTCCAAAGTCCTTCTCTCTTCTCATCCTCTCGTACGTGGTGGGTTCCAAGAGAGCTCTTACAGGCACGATCCAAACTAGAATATTAAAGGCAGTCAGCCAATACTTTGTATCTCCGTAAGGAAATCTCTTGCTTCTGGTGAATCTCCACAGTGCATTTGTATATTATTCAGATCCGAAAACTTAGTAGTGCTTGGCTAGTGTGATGGGGGATAACCTTGCTTCCGTTTCAGAAGAAATGACACAGAAGATTAAGCTGATATTTATTTTTGTTAGAATTTTTCTTGCACAGGGAAGAGCGGGATTCCCTGGTCGCATTAAGGCCATCATCTCCAGCTTTTTAGTCAACACTTGCCTATTCCTGTGTAGAAATTACAACAGATATTTGTAGTTTCCAACATTCCATATATCATCTGTTCAATGCTTTGCTTTCAATCTGCTTTGTAATCAGCATGCTTAAGGAATATAGAAGCACATAAATTAAATTTTACACTTATTTATGACTATAAATGCACGTGCAACTGCAATGTTTCCTACCTACCAGGATAATCATTATAATGAACAATGGAAATGGAAATCATAATTGAATTCTATGCCATTTCATTTTAACCTACATGTAATTTTTTATGCTTATATTTGCAACTGTCATTTCATAAATGGCACATAATCTGCTAGTATATTATAGATTTTACCTGCAGTGCACTGCAGAATTAAAGTAACCCTTTTCTATATAAAAGGCCAATTTAAATCTTATTATCCCCGTACTCTACAGTCTCTAATAATACCACAGCGTTTATACCATTACTGTGGAATACTGCAGTATTGAAATAATAGAAGCCATTAGATGTTATCTCCGTGAGGGAGTTGGCATGTGCTCTTTCAAAACTTCTTTCCTGTAGAAAGCTCTTTCTGAGACAAGATCCTTTTTCAGTCCCTTCACACCTATTTAAACTACTAGGACAGTGTCACTGGCGTGTAGAGGTTGAAGGCTCTGCAGCAAGTCTCCGAGCATTCGTGCATGCCTCATTACATGTAGTGACCTCCAGCTGCACTAAGGATCTGCTGAGGGTTCTTCCTGTTGTTTTTTCTTTCTTTTAAGTAAATGGAAGTGTAACACCTCAAATTGCTTCTTGTAATATATTTTCAAAATATAGCTCCAAAACTGGAAGCAAATAAATTACAACATTTGCCTTAATTTTTAATTAGCTGAAAGTCATCACTGCAAATTGTGTCTTCCATTACAAAACAAAATAGTCAACTGCCAAGCCTGAAATAATTAAGCAATATATTATAATTAAGCAATTTAATTTTGATTTAATTATGATATATCATGCAATTTTTCTTCTGATTTAACTGACATTCATTGACAAAATGCTGTAATATAAAACAACACTAACATTTATAGCTGATGGCTCTGCATGTTTTGCTTCATGGTATTTGGCATTCATCAGAGCATATGGAAAAAGTCTCCTAATCCAAAATAGCTGGCACATTATTTCATAGTCCACAAATTATGCAGTCCAGGTTTTCCCTGTTGTTACTGTGGGAGACAAGTGGAGAAATCTTTGCAGACATCGGACCTGAGCCAAAGTTCATGGATATTAACTGGAATCTTTCCATCGCCTTCAGCCTGCTTTAGACAGTGAACTACTCCCGTGTTGTTACAGGCAAATAGATAGGGCCACCTGCTTGTGAAATATTTATGGGGCTAGAGCACGTATGTATTATGTGTCAACATCAACATGATTTTATGTGAGGTTTGAGACTGGAAGGGCAAAGGCAGAAGCGACGGGCAGGCAGGGAATACAGCTTCGTTCAGTGCTGCGGCAAAAAATTGCCACAAAACAGCCACCAAATTGCTTCTTCAGAACAAGGCTGGTCCCCTATTCGGCAAAAATCTTTTTCATAGAGTGAAGGATGCCACAGGATGGTATCTACTCTGGAAATCACTTTCACATGTGTCCCTTTTTAATGACAAGAATGGACTGGATGACTTCGAAAGGTTAATTCTGCCCAGTATGTGCTCTCAGGCTGCCCAGCTGCAGCCTCAGGGGAAGGACGAAAAGCCAACCCTCGTTTTGACTTAGTGTTTTGAACACTCTCAGCCACATCCATGTAAACAGTCACAGAAGGCCACAAAGCTCATGATTCATCACACTGTACACAGGCAGATGCTCTTATGCCCCTTTAATTTTGATGTTTTGCAGCGTTTTTTCGTATGATGATGTTCAGATTTCTCAGCTTTGACAGGTCGAAGGCCAAGCTTCCTTTGGGACTGGGAGCAATTGTGTACTCAGAACAATAATGAATGTTTGCTCTCTCTCAAACTCCTTTCTCTCTTTGTTTTTCTGGAAAAAAAATAGCATGACTATTCAGATTGGAGATATTTAGGATGCAGCAGAAAATCAAACAGCGTATTCAAAACCGTGTAAACATTTCAGCTGACCTTCTTGTGATATGGAAATTGCATGGTGCATCTCATCTCCACCTTCACCCTGCTGGCCCCAAATTCATTGCTTTATACTGAAAGTTCAAGGAAAGGTTTTGCAAAATGCCCGTTCAACAACATTAAATCCAAAATATGCTGGTGTGGGATTTTATTTGTGACAGGCTTTCTGATTCTTCAATATAGCAGCATTTAGATATCCTAAAGATGTCATAGCTTCACAAATACACCGATGAGACCTGTGAATAATTTAACAGAATATTGTGTGTAGCAAATGTCATGCAAAGTAACCAGAAGGAAAATTGCCTTCAATAAGTGAAGATAAAAATGGATGCAAATCAATTTCTGCTTAATGTACAGCTCACTTAAATGGGAAACAATATTTTATTACTTTGACAGGAAAGTTGGAAGTGTTTTTATTACAGCCTTATCACTTCATTTATTTTATATAGAAACTTCAGCTTTGGATCTGCTCTTCTGTAACTCTCATAGATAAATAAGCCTGTAAATACAATGTGAAATTTGCTCATAGAGAGCAGTTGTCAGGCAATTTACTCCTACTTTCAATACTGAAGAGCAAATGTAAATCTACATGAGAGTTTTATAGGAATTTTGAGGTTTGACATTCAGCAGTTTAAAATTCAGCACTATAGGAGAAGAACTGTAAGCAATAAAACAATTGTGGCTGAAATTAACCCTACAAAAGTCTTTTCCCTCTGGTCTAATAAATATTGTATGAAGAGTGAAGCAATATGCTGATGCGGTTATATTTACCCAGAAAGCATGAGCACCGAGTGATATGCTGCCTAGTTAGTATTTTATTGATATGAGAACCATTTTGATGATTTAAACATTTTCTTTTGTTGTTTTTTTTGCCTCCAACAGCTAACGCAAGGGTTAAAATGGTGAGTGAAAGTCATCATGAGGCCCTGGCAGCACCGCCAGCCACCACGGTAGCAGCAGCCCCTCCGAGTAATGTCACCGAGCCAGCCAGTCCTGGGGGAGGCGGCGGGAAAGAAGATGCATTTTCTAAGTTAAAAGAGAAGTTCATGAATGAACTGAATAAAATTCCACGTAAGTAAAATTTGCTTGATTAAAAACTTCTCATGGGGTAGTAGATTTAACTTGGGGTTTTCTTCTCTGTCATTTGTCTGGAGAGCATGCTAAATATTTTCTAGTCAAAAGTTTTCGTTTTTAAAGGTTAACATTTGTAGAAAAGAATGATGTATGACTGATAATGACAGATAACAAATTAGAATATTAGTCGATTTTTTATCTTTAGAGCGGGTCTTGGCAATGTGGCAGATGAAGTTTTTGCAAAATTGATAGCAAGCAGCTTTGCTCTGTCACTCAAAATTCTCACTGGCAAGAAGAAAGGTGTTACAATGTTAAGAAGTCTTATGTCATTAGCTTGGTAATCTGCACAGTCCACTGCAGACTATATTCAAGTGAAATTGCTTGATGGGACAAGGAAACTACTGGAAGAGAAGGGGACAAAAAACAAAACAAGATCTAGAGGTAGAAATGCTCAGCATTTGAGAAATGGAATCCTCTAATTCATAGCTCAGTGTGAGATGTAAATGAGGTAGATAGATAACACTTGTAGATATCCCTTTATTTTTCAGCTTTGATTTTAACATAACAAAGGTGTAAATGGATTGCACTGTGTGAAACTCTGTGGTTGGTAGGTGTGGGGAAAGGTCTGTAGATTGAGATGAATTTTAAATTCACTGGCACATCCTTTTATAAACAATGATGAACACAAATGGAAAGTTCAGTTTTGAGAATCTTTCCAAATAAGACTTTGATTTGTGCAAAGAGCGAACATTCTAGTACATAACAATAAGTTTGCTCAGGAAAGTGCACTGGGCCATAGAACTCTATTTATTATGAAATACACTTTAACAATTAAAAAATGTGGTAGGTTACACTAATAGAATAGAACATGTGGTGGCTCTCCTTTTTTCACTTAGAGAAGTTCTTTTCAGCATCATGTTAAACAAAATAGCAATCTGCATCCTTAGAGCACTGTGGTGCCTCCAAATAACCCAACCAAAACAACTATCCTCATTTTGTTGTGCCTCAAGGCAGAATTAATTGAGTAGCTCGATCATTTTCATCACACAAGATTATTTCTTCTATTAGTTTATTCTCCTGCCTGTAATAATTCCCCCTGTTTTGGCAGAGAGCCCACTGCATTCTCTTAAAGTTTCCACCAGATCAGTGTTTCGGAAGACAAGTCCCAAATGTTTAAAATCTTGGCCCCTACTGGGTGCCCTGATTGCTTCTTGCAGTTTATGCCTCTCACTTTTCATTTCAGTAACAACAGAGCTTCATCTGCCACCTAACAGTGCTCATTTCCACTCACGTCTCTCGTTCTAGTTTTGCAATAGAAACTACTCTTGACTGTTTAAAATATAATTGGCAAACTCAAACTCAAGTTTCAAAATAGTTTTTGTTTGTAATGTTCAGCTATTGTTTGGAAACAAATATGCTGTTGACAATTTGGAGCATATTATGTCCCAAATATCTTCTGCTTTCCCTTTGGAGAGCAAACCCTCCATGTATGAGCTACAGCAAACCAGTCTAAATATGTTTGTTGTCAAAAAAACAACTGTCCCTCACATTGCTAATGGCAAATTTGGGGGGAATCTCTCTTAAACAAAATCAGACTGTATGCTTGTTCCAACCAGTCCTTTTAATAGGCAATTTCTGATCCAGATGAAGTTTCTTGCCATGTGACAGTGGAAAGAGCAGAGAGGTAGTGAATAGTCTTCCTTTGGATAGCACGTTTCCTCAGCTCCAAAAATGCCTGTGGCATGTGGAAGACCATGGGCCACGTTTTTGCTGGAGCAGAGTCAAACTGGAGGCTTGACCTTGAGTCTTACATGTGCCAGAGGAATGCCCATAGGGAGCAAGTTCTCTCATCTTTACAGATGGGACACAAGCATGTTTTCTGTCATATGTATTTTTTCATTAATAACTTCCAAAGTTGTCCTATTCATCAACACATGACAGGAAGGCTTTGAAAGCTCAGTGGCTACTGAGAGAGGATTTTTTTTTCAGTGCTGTTTTGTGTATATGTGATACAGAATTAATTAAAAGGAATATTGCTGCCTTACTGCCTAAAATGTCTGCAGATAGAAAATAAGCTACCATGATTTAATGGATGCATAGTATGACAAGATGTAATGTATCCGTGCTGGCAAAAAGCTCACCAGTAATCAACTTGGCTAGAGCGATTAAAAAAAAAAAGTGTTAAGGGCATTTGAATACAGCCTCCTCATTAAAACTTTCAACAGAAGATCCACGATAGCAAGTTATACTTGCACTAAAAGTTGTTCAATAGTGGACTCTAGGAAGCAAAAATAGAGGTACATCATGCTATATCCAACTGAATAGATGCTGCTCCTTCTGTGTGGATTAAAATAGAATAGTCATCTTTTAAAAACGATATATTTTGTAGAACGTATAAAGGCCACAAGTTAAATACGCTAGACATACTTAGCTAACTAAAAATGTCAGGATCCCTATTAACATTTCTCTTTACAAAAATCCAAAATAGGGTCTGTACAGTTAAAATAGCACTGATATTTTCTCCTTTAGAGTATGTACCACAGAAGCCTTATTTTTATTAAAAACAGATGATTTTTAAAAAATGAGGGAATTTCAAAAAAAGCAGAGATGCCATTTGTAGTAGTGTGTATATCTAACAGTAGTGATGACATATGTAAACCTGTCAAAATATTGATTGATACAAGCAGAATTTCTGATATTCCTTTGTTTTGCTTCTTTCTAAAGAAGAACACATGTTGGATTTTGGGTCAGAAGAGTGTAGACTTGGGAAAACACGTAGATCATTGGGAACAGTGATGTCCTACTACGTATCTACTCTAGGAACCAAAGGAATTGGGATCGTTTTGTAGCAATGACTCATACAATTAAAGAGCAAGAATCCTATAAGGTTACTGAAGCATAACTGTGAAGAATTTTTTTCTCAGTTATGTAAATCCCTGCATTTTGGTTTTGAGAGGCTAATCTGCATAATCACAGTACAGTTGTTTCTCAATAACTGCAGTGTGTGTAAGTCATTATATCTTAATTGGTTCTTCTCTACTATCTTTCCCAATTTATCTTTAATCTGCAGAATTTTTAAACTGTTTGCCAAAGAGAGAAAAAAAGACCCCAACCTCAGCTTTTACATTTTTCATTTTAAATGTATTCCATCACCTTAATTCCAACATGTTAAGCTGGTAAAATGAAGCAGATAAAATGGAACTTAAAGTTTTGAAAATGAAATCTAATTTAAAGTATTTTTAAGACTTTTTTAGTCTTTCCTTCCTCTCACTGCTTTTTCCATCTGGGTCCTTGTCTACAGGCTAGCAATATTCCTTTTTTTTTTTCAGAGTCTGCCACATATTCATGTTAAGCAAGTTCTAGCTTCTGCGTGAGTATGGCAATTCAAGACAGCAACAGCTTTTGGGCTGAGGCTCTAAATGTCAGAGTAACGATAATAACTATACAAAGATTAAACTTAACGTTAGTCAACATAATTTACTTAATAAGTGTTTTGTAAAATCAAAGTGATCTTGATATATTTCCTAAAAATACATTTCTATGCAAACAGCTGACCTTGTTCCACCTACACCGTAAACAGAGCGCTCTGCCAGTACAATCCCAGCACAGCTCTGACGGATTAATAATACTCTGCTCGTGCTTGTACTGCACTTTTGAATAGCTGTAATATCTGACTGCATTAAATCCAGGATATTAGTGCTAGCTCATTAATAGGAAGTTATTGCATATTTATAATGCTTTTTGCTGTCCTAATTGGATAAGAAGGTCTGTTTCTGCACTAACTTTATTCTGAAATGTTTGGCTGGCCTGCGGCTCCACTTGGCCTCTGTAGCTGCTGCTCGAAACCCCTAGGTTTGATTTTCATCCTGCACGGCAGACAGACAGTCCTCAAAGCAGGTGCTTAAACGCGGGTCATGGCTCAGGCTAAAAATCTGTGTTCTGTTTAGACTTACTTCACATCCTATTTTCAGCTGTGCGGACAAAGACTTATTAACCTCTCCTTGGCTTAGTGAGTAACTCTCGAAACAAAATGGGGCTGGAGGGCAGAGAGGAAATAAAAATATACAAATAATCATAGGAAAGCAAAAGCAAACCGTAAGAATCATGTCTGGGTTAATTCCAAGTAACAGCTCAGTAAATCGAAGTGCAGGCTTGCATCTTTCAGGCTGTATATCTGTATTTGGGTAAATTAGCAAATAAAATAATCCTTGATTTATATGTTCAGCCATTAAGGTTAAATATTCAGGTCTTGCTCAGTCTTCAGCTATCGGTATAGACACAGTTCATCATTTATTGCTTCCTGCTGCTCTTCCCTTTTCCATCCTTCTGCTTTTCTTCCTTGATCATTTAAGATTGTATTAAGAGTTCTTATTGGCAAGCCCCTTTACTGGCAATAAAATTAATGCATTAATTTTCATTTTTGTTTGGCATCAACATTCAGGGTTTAGGTAATATTGGCTTGTGTCTGTGATTAGAAAATTGAGGATTTTGTGCATAGGGTCATTCTGAAATCTAGTTCCTATGGAACTGGCTAGTTGATGATGTGCAGAAAGTGAATTCAGACTCTTCCTTGCACTGGCTTTGATTTGTTTTTTACAGCACTGGCACTGACACAGAGGAAGAAGGACAGGTTCTTTTCTAAGTTCATAGCAAAGAAGCAAAATACTGCTGAGGGAATCCTTCCAGATTTCAGTACTGGATTAATAGAGAGATAAATACAGAAAATCAGCTATTGTTTATATAAGCACACCACATATTAGTGATAGTCTTGCTGCTCTTGTCAGGCAAATATATGCAGCTTTTGCACTGAGGAAGAAAGAAACATGAGAAATTAGAAGCAAGGATTTGTTTTGCAACACGGAATAGATACAAGAAAGAGATATTACAGTACAATGCAGTACAATGCAATGCAGTACAGTACACGAAAAAAAAAGTCAGTATTTCTAACTATAGCACTTTAAATGCAACACACAGATTACTTTGATTTTTTTTTTCTGAAACCTCCACTTTGAGAACTTCAGTATGTTTTTTGCATTTAAGAAAAGGGTTCCAAACCAAATGCTACTAGGGAAAGCTTGAGCATGTCATCTACATAAATCCATAAAACACAGAAATCATTATGCAAAGAAAAGCAGTTCACTCTGTGTTAGTCTATACTCTCATAATATAAAAATATATCAATTATTTTTAAATGCCTAACATATTTTGAACAGTTGAAGTTAGGAGTTCTGACTTTTAAGCCAAAGTGTCTAAAATAGATACTGAGGGATGGAAAGAGGAAATGAAAAACTCTTGGAGCAGAACATGGATGAGAATCCTTATTTATGTGAAAGGAATAGTGCACGATCTCAGCTCCTGCTGCATTTTGCTCTGTGTGGAGCAGGCAGAGGCGAGCCCACATGCTCGCCAGCACATTACTCGTCTCCTGTGATCCGAGGAAGCTCATCCCACACATCTGACGCATGTCGGGCTGAGCCAGGACCCTGTTCCTGGGCTGGCCGGTGCCTTGGCTGTCAACGGGAGGGTACAGGAGACAACAGCCAACTCCTAGACTTTGAACAGCACAACCTGGCACGCTGTAACCTCAAGGACTTTTCCACAGCACCTTGTGAATGTTTTGTCCTGTTGGGAAAGAAATACAGTCTCTTAACCAGAGCCACGCTGGGAGCACAACCTCAGCGTCAAACAGAATTATCCGCTATTGATCGCGCCGTCCTGGAACATCATTTTCAGCAGCAGCTGTTGTGCTGGAGCTGTGTAATCTGAAACAAGGGCAAAAGGAAGCAAGCCCTCCTGTAATATATGAGGTGCCACGAACATTTTAGCAAGTGGTGAAAAAACAAAAACCCTCTCCAGATCAAATTTTACTGCCATGGGGGTGAAATTCATCTATTGCGGAAATGAGGGTGAGCACCTACCTTGTGTTTGGTGACAAGATTTTAACAAGGGGTCCCTGAGAACCCTCGCCATGTCCCCTCTGGTCCATCATTGTGATTATTATTCTATATGTTACAGTGTGTGTGTAGGTATTTTATTGCACTATAGATATGTCAAGTTGTGCCAGTGCCTTATAAATTGAGGAGAGAATTCAATTTACAAGCAGAAAACTGAACATGTTTGCCAGCTTACATGCAGTACTGGGAATGTCTCTTAAAATTTCATTACTTTGTGAAAGAAGAAGCATCCATTAAAATTATGTTTACGTACATAAAATTGCTGCAATCTTTGCTAGTCTTTTTCAAACTTAAGTGGGTGAAATGTTTACCAAAATTACCCATTACCTGTTATAATTCAGTTCATAATCTTGCACTGAAAATGCTCTATAAAGAGAGTTTAAGGAACAGTTGTTCTCAACTTAAAATTGACAACACATTCAAAGATTGCTTCTTAGAAACATACTGCGTAAAAGAAAAAAAGCACTTGGGACTCTGTTTAATAGATTTGCTTTAAAAATATAGTCTATAAATGTGCAATAAAATATAGGAATTAGTGGCAAGATTGATATTACTTCCATACCTCAGCTACATGTGCCTAGGCATTATGGCAAGCTATAAGATGTTATCGTGCATTTTTATGTGAACCGAGAGTAGATAATGAAACCTCTATGTTTTAAGTGGGCACGGATTAAAAATAGAATATCATTCTTGAATGATATTGTTATGAATTCTGCTTAGGACCGAGTGAGTTTGATGCTGAAAATTATCCAAAATAATCCAGGACTTCTCTGAGGGATTATAAATACGTAATCTCTCACTTATTTTAGTTGGTGTGTATTTTCTAAGGTATTTAGCTTTAAATTTTTTAATGATACCTTCTTTGGTATCTGTTGTGTTTTAGACTTCTGACAGTCTCCCAGGTGGACAGAATATTAAGCCCCAGAACACTCGCAGCCGCTTTTGGGAGCTATGTGGGTGCAGAGAGTGCCCTTTCCTGCATTTTTCCCATCTCTGCAGGCTCAGCTAGTGTTTCAGGCAAGCTCTTCAACTGCCTAAATGAGGAAGTCCCTGCTGCTTTCAGAGCACCCAGCCAGTTTGCACGAGTCCGGAGGTGCCCTCAGATCTTCAGACAGATCTTGCCATGCGTAGACTTTGCTCTGGCTCTACAGGAGCTGGCACTGCTGAACTCGAGCGGCTGCCGGAGGAAGGCAGAGCTCCAGCTGGCAGCTGAGCAGCCATCTGCTCGCTCCTGCGCAGGTTCCCGAGTCTGAAGATAATCTTAATTATCAACTTCAGCAAGAGCTCCCTAATTTGCTCACGGCCCCTATATCATCTGGGGACATTGTTTTAGGACTGTAGCTGGCACTGTTTCCCTACAGCTGTGAGAGCCACCAAAGTTAAAGATGGGGTTTGTCCTTTCGAGTGAGAAAGACATGTCAGCCCACGTCTCCAAGTGAACTTCAGAAATGCCCAGGATTCCTATGCTTAACTTTTAAGAATCGAGCTCTGGAAGTCAGATTCACAAATCTGAATTGAATGCCTTAATTCTCTGCAGAAGCCTCCAGAAGTAGGGGGCCCAATTTGTCCCAAAGGGAAAACTGGAGGGAGATGTGCCTGGAGTCATACTGATCTCACAGACTTTTGTACCTAAAGAGAACCCTAGATGAGGCCTTCGCAACAGACAACTTCACAGCCTGAAACCGTTCTCCCTGACTTGGAGACCTGATTTATCTCCCTTTGAGAGCAATTGGCTCACTCACTTCCATCAAAGTCCAATCTGATGAAAAATGAGATAACTTAGTGGACCAGAGAGCTGACTCAAGGACAGCATATGCATTTTGCAGTGAAATGGCATTGGACTAAAGCAAATAGCAGTGGGTGTTGAGGGCTCCTTACTATTAAACTAGTCTTACTAGGCTACAGAATCTGGCCCCATGAATCCTGCATTTGTTTTCTAGCTGTTTCCACAGAGACACATCCAAATTAGTTATTCAGCTTGATCCTTTGATCCCCTTTAGTCCCAGGAAGAGCAAGAACCCCGGTGCTAGGCAGGCTATAGCCTAAATGATATTCCCCAGCCTGTACTGGCAACTCCTATGTTGCCTAAAACCACCTGTTTGACGCTTTCTGGGCATGGAAAGGAGAAGGACTATCCTAAAGTTGGTGAGCTGTTGATAGAATTGAAAGTCATTTTCACACAAGTTTTCTTGCCCTAGGTCCATTTCTCAAAGGGCAGCACCCTAGAAGGGAGAGAACGTCCAGGAAGAACTGGAACATTTTATTTCTTTCCTTTTTTTTTTTTTTACTGCAACCAGTATATAGAGAGGCAGTGTATTTATTAACACTATTTTCCTAGCTGGAACTCACATTTAAAAAAAAGTGCAGAAAATATGCTTGCTATCCCAACATTTAGACTCATTTCTTCTTTAGATTTAAAACCTCCCTCCTCTTCCGAAACCAACTATTTTACAGTGTTTTCCAAGACCTCAGGAGGCAATCTGCAGCAAACACTAGCTCTGAGCTGCAATGTAGCGTTTCAGGTCTCAGCCCAGCAGCCAGTTATGTGTCTGTAATATTCCATGGGTGCAGACTGACTTGCAGCAAGGGCAATGGAAGGATGACAGAGGAAGATAAGGCAAACTTACTATTCATAAATTTCAGTCTAGCATAACATTTTAGATTACAACTCTGTGATGGTAATCACCTCATATGAAACTGTTCCAGAATACCAATTTCTAAACTCTGTTTCTTCATAAAATATTTATTGATGGGTTTTAAGTCCTAGGACTGGTAGGTGTCCCAGCTGAGAGAAAATAGCATGCAGGGATAGGGGTGAGGGCACAGTGGACAAATGAGAAAGCTTAATGTTATCTGAACTCAGGGCATAACATTGAGGATGATAAAATAGCATGAAGAAATGTCAAAATTGACTTGACTGGCAGCTATTCTGAGACAGTCATGCATTTATCTAACTGTGATTGTAGAGTACAAAAATACTTACGCACACTGCTTTTTTGATATAAATATAGGTATGTAGGAAGATACAGAATAGAAGAGGGAACCTACTTAAATCATTTTTCTATGGAGTTAATGTATTAACTGAAGTGTTTAATCTGTGCAACATCTTTGATTTGAAACAGCTCATTTTCATTCGGCAATATTGATAGTTGAATTTTGATTTTGCACAGTGCGTGGATCTGTCCAACATTGCTACTACTTCTCATTGCCACCTGGAATAAGACTTAATAAGAAAACTAGATATAACTTTATATTGACAATGACAAGAGGCATTTTTATTCTGCTCAAGTGAATATTTATCACAATAATTAGTAGAGCAAGAACAGAACAGGAAGATTTTATATATATAATATAAATTGATCTTAATTCTGCTTATTAAAACTCTGCAATTATATACATGATGCAATTTTAGAAATATATATTACACACAAGTAAGGTGGTAGTAAACAAATCTCTTTTCATATACTTGTAAATACCAAGGTATTTTTTCTCCCAGTTCATTTTAGGAGACTGCTTATTAAGCACTGTACACTTCATTGCTACATGACCCGTGACCGATTATCACAACATTTTCATGATTACAGTCAGAAGAGACAGCATTGGGACAGGTGTTAAGCTTAAATGATCAGTGCAGTGCTACTATGAGATGATTTGGGGAGGGGGAGGATTTGAAAATTTCCAATGGAAGCTGTTGGAAGAATGTAATTACTTCACTTGGGATTTGGGCCAACCTTGCAAACATCCCATTTCCACACAAGTGATTGAGATTCCTTCCATTTAGTTTAATGAGAGTTGAATGGGGCCATAAGGCATGACAGTCCTTTTGGGAAAATCCCAGGGGATCTTCCATCAACTCAAAAGCTTGGGGCATCCATTTAATGCCTCCAAAGCACAGAAACATTAGCATTAGTGCACTTCCAACAGGGTTCCTCAGCACTGCTGGCTCAGAAGGGAGCGTGCCACCATGGTGCCACGTTCCGTGCTGGGAGGGATCCAGGAGACTGGCAGATGATGTTGTTTAGCTTTCTCCTTTTTCACATAGTGTAGGTCACCCATGAACTTTAGGGAACTGTTTAGCTGTCTGGGGGGTATATTGGACAGTCTGTGGCAATAAGCAGGGAGTCAATGTGATGCCTAACTATTTCTTCCCTCCTTGCAGTTTCAGTGCTGAGAAACATCTGTAAGTCAGCTTTCGAATTTCACAGGCTTCAGGACCTTTTTCAGTGGTTGAACACCGGCAGTACTTTAATCCTTGCAGACAAAAGTCTGGGGTTGCCCCCAGTGCCAATGCCAGTCCTCTGTTGGGACAGACTTCTTCAATCTTCCCCCTAGTACCAGGGGGCATTATGAAGTACTAGGACTTTATATCACAGTCATGCATACTAAGATAGGTCATTTTAAGTAGACCAGCAAGTGTTAAAATGCCAGTCTGCTCAAAGATGGTTTTATTTGTTTTAAGATGTAGAGACAAGGTATAAGGCACTTACCTCAACACAGGATGCGAATAAATGATGTCTGTGCTTGCAGTTGTTGGGGAGGGTACTTGGGACCCAGTTCCTGAGCTTAATGAGGCTGCACCCAAATTGTTAGGATGCTGAATTACAGCAGTTTGTTACTCACTCAGCATTGTCAGAATGATGGTTGGGAGCCATTAGGAGGCTGAAGTGGCAATGAGGATGCTTGCTGTTGCAAAGCAATGCTGATGGTGTCTGTTTTTGCAAAATATTTCATGGCACAATGGAAATAGGAGGGGGTTCAAACCATTATTTTGTTCCTACTGACATTTGGGAGTAGAGAATTAAAAGCTGCAAAAATGTCTATGTCCCTATCTTGATACTAGATTATCTTTCATTAAATGGCCTTTTCTAAGGAAAAAACAATCAGTAATTGTGATGGCAATTAGTCATTGTTATCTGTAATAATAAGACATGATCTAAAAAACATTCTTTGGAGTATGCCTGGGCAAAAATCTTGTCAAGTAATAACACAGAATAATTTTCTAAAATGTTTTAAACTATGCAGACTCTCACTAAGAAATACCATTACCTTCCTTTCCCTTTGTCCTCCAAAAGGATTCAGCTGATGTATTTGTTTCCATGAGGCAGATGACCACTAATGACAGTATATGTCTTCACATCCTCGGCATCAGCAGGGCGATGTCCTGAGAGCTGCTGTTGCGAACAGGCTGATGAGATGTATGGCTCGTAAGCATTCGAGGTCACATCTGCCATCTGAGTGATCCTAATTTGTGACTTGCAGCTCCAGTACTTCTCCCAAACTTTCATCTACTTCCTCTTTTCCCTGGCTTGCTCATCACACAGCATGTGTCGTTTCTGCTTCCTGCCTCTCCAGAAAAAGCCGAGTTTTGCCATGCTAAGGCTTTCACAGAGAATACAGCTGCTTCCTCACTAATCTACCAGAGAAAGGAGAAAAGTTAAAGTCTCTGAAACTTTTTTGACATATGGCTGAGAGAGGCATAAAACTCCCTGTGGGTTCTAGTCTGTACTTCATTCTCTATGTTATGTGTCTGGCATAAGATACTTCTAATGAAAGATAAAAAACGTAAACCAGTTTCTCCCTTCTGTCTATTGTGTCCTAAGTACTTATCCTTCCACTTCACACAAAGCATGCTAAAGAGTGAAAATCATTCAGGTAACCTTCTAGCAAAACATACCCCTGAATACTGATGTTTATTTCTTAGTAGCTGTAGGTCTAATGTACTGTAAAATATACCAATTTTTTCCTGTCACGATGGAGAGAAGGACTAGCTCTTTTTTTGCTGCAAAATAACAGTGCTCCTGTCAATGATTGCCCCTTACAACATGAATATGATGAACATCCCTCCACTGACCCATGAACTAGAAACCTCATATCTCCACTCAAGTGTTCTCTAAATGCTAAGCTACTAAGTTGGATGAGATGAATTTCTGGAAGGAGAGACAGAAGGGAAAAGTGTGTGGTTTATGCTCCAGCGGTGTTAGTGGTTGTCAGTAAAGCCATGTGTGGTCTCAGGTAAGGATCATGGAATTGAGACCAGCAACGATAAATTTCATCATGGTCAAAATTACAGAGAGGCCAAAGTAATCATAGAATCATAGAATGCTTAAGGTTGGAATCCAAAATTGGTTACAGTGCTGGCTTCCAGAAAGAAGTTGTCTTTCTGGTATGACTTGACTTACTTTAAGGCATGTGAGGCCAATTAAATAGTCCACTTCCAAGGTGTGTGTTTATGCAAAAATTATTTTCAGGAAGGGAAAAAAGACTTTCAAACAAAAGACAGTTCACATGTTAGCCACAATGTTCCCATAACTGAAATATTATGCCTGATAAAATAGAGATGTTTAATAGGGTTTGGATCGTTGGTTTTGTTTGTTTGTTTGTTTTAATTCTCCAATGCTTTAATCTGTAAAAGCCACTACAGAGATGCTGGATCTGTAAGCCATCCACAGTGAGCTAAATGCCTGCCTGCTCCAGAGAGGGCTCACTCTTCCATCATGTGTCACCTCTGCCATGATGGCCCTGAATAAGTGTAACTCACTCCTGTTAGTAGTCTGCTGGCACGATACTGCCAGCATAAGTTATTTATGGTTTGCGATGGGTTGAATACTAGTCACAGCACAGAAATAATATTCCCTTCCAAGCTCATTGCATAATGGAGACAAAAACTTTATCCTTCCTAAAGGACAATTTCACCATAACAATATAATTGATAGACCCGTTTTTTTCCCATGCCAACTGCACTTCTCATATGCTCGAATGTTCACTGTGTAGAGTCATAACTTTGGCTTGGAAGCACCAATGAAGGCTGTTATTGATGTGGTCTTCCTTTCCCTCAGCTCAAGGGCAGCCTCCTCACTGCCTAGAAGATTCATGAGTTTGTGATAAGTCTGATTAGAAGCACTCCAGCTGTCTTCTCAAAATGAGCTGAACTTCTCTACTAGTTGCTGGAAACCTCATTTGAGTTTTACCCAATTAGTCTTACTTCCACTGCAGTGCAGAACAATATGCTAGTATCAGTGATCAGAAAGCAAGGCAAATATCTTTCTTCTGAAAGAATTAGGGCAAGTTAATCATGATTTCTCTGATGTCTTTGATTCTTGAAAATATTGCAAAGGCAGCACAGATTTGAGATTCACAATTAATTGAGTAGTGGACTCACCAAGTTATTAGTGCTTAAAGTCTAACTAAAAAGGTACCAATTTTGACTTCCTTTGTTCTTTTCAAAAATAATTTGTATCTATCTCCTTACAATAATGTCTTGGGGGTTGTTTTACAACATATAACTTACTATTTGGTATTTAGAATATTCTTAACCTTCAAACTCTAGACTGATTTCATGACAACTCACAGGCTGCTGAGCCATAAAACATTTATCTTATTATATATATATAAAATATATATGCTCTATATATAATATATGCATATTACATATATATTTATATATATGTAAAAGACATTATAAAATCTATTTGTCTTACAGGTGCTATAGATTTAGCTAACCCAGGAGCAAAGAGTAATTAAAGTTATGCAAGCATAATCATAAAGACAAGTAAATAAGCAATACATTAATACTAGATAATAGATCACTAATAATAAAAAGAGTAAAATAAATACAGTGTACATATACAGGCACTTGCTTTTACCACACTTTAAAAAGTACAAACTGCCCTGACATCAAAATAGGGTGTAAAAATAGCAACATATTTTACAATATCTTTTTCACTCATACATTTATAAATGTATGAAACCTAGATAAAAACATTTAAAAAATGTATCTGAATAATCTGAATCTGGCGCAAAGTTAAATGTTTTCAAACTTTTCTTTATGCTATGTATTTAGTGGGAAAAAAATATATTTTTTGGAGTCTCTGTTACCCCTTAGCGTTTTACAGTACTTCACAGTGCTATTAGCCACCAATGCACATATTCACAAGGTGGATATTCATTCACAGGACTCTCTGACAGCCCATGCAGTACATAAGCGTCACCTCAATGTACGCTTGGAATTATGAAATTTGCCTTTTGCAAGCTTCACATTTCAGACCAAGATATACAAAAAATGGCATGAAAATTACTACTTGCTTAGCAATTTCACACTGACATTTTATTTTTAAATTACTTATGACTTACCAAGATCCCCTTTTCTACAGATCACCACACTTACCTTTCCAGGTTAAAGGAATTTTGTCAAAAGCAGCCAATGAATTTTTCTCTATACACCTCAGGACCTAATCCTGAAAACACACTATTTCTGAAATTAATGGGTCTAATTACAGTAGAAAGGACCCAAATCAGACCTATACTTCTCCAGAAACTTCAGGTGGCAAAGAAAACGTCTTTTGAGAGTTTTCATCATTTACGAATTCTGTTTGACCATAGAGCCCTATATGTACGTGTGTCAAGCAGCAGACGCTGTTTTCATGATCGGATTCACCTGCATTGGGATCTTGGAATAGGGAACAGGAGATCCCTATAGGAGATGCAACCTAGCCTCCGGCCAAGTAGCTAAGGGTAGCAACCAAAAAAAAAAAAAAAAAAGAATGCAGAGCTCTACCCTTGAGGTTATTTCAGTTCTTCATCCAGTGACTATTTTATCTAAAACAGTAGAAAGAGCCAGTTTGCTTTCCTTCTAGGAAAGTCTCATATCTACAATATAATTTTACATCTTCTTGCATGTTCTCTTTGCATGAATCTTACTTTAACATGAAGTGTAGCCTGATGTGGAGAACTTGCCAGCAGTATAGAGCTGTAGCTGTCCTACAAAGTAAGGCCATATTGGAATTAAATATTTTAGCAATTTGGTGAGCATTGAGAAATGATGAGAGGAAGCAAACAACCAGATCTTGACAGGCGATTTTTCCTGCATGAATTCAGACCTACCAGGAGCCCATTTAAATATATGCAGTATATTAATATCCAGTGGCTTCCTACAAGCTTATTTATTTTAGGCTGCAACAACATCAAGGCAGTTTGGACAAGCTTTCTTTTTCTCTAAGACATGAATAGACAAGAGTGTCTATAATACCCTACGGAAGTATATCATGAAGAAGAACTCCTTCAGGTTTGTCCTTTTATGACTCCTTTTTTCATTTACTTTAAGGATTTTTAAAACAAATTTATAAGATGAAGGGGTTTTTTCCCTTAAGCCATGAAACCTCTGCAATGTATTCTTTTCCACTGGACTCAAGTGGAGACCAGCATACAGTCTCATTTTTGGAAGAATGTATGACCGGGCACAGGGTCACAGAGTTTAAAGCACAAACATATATTGCATATTTCATTTCATATTCTTTGGTCATTTCATATCTTAATACTAAACTCAGTTATCGCAGTATTCAAATTGGGAGCAGTAAGTTTTCATACTGCATACAGTATCTGGGCGTATTTATTTGCCAGGAAAAAAAATCAATGGTAAGAAATATTTTAAAAGAACTCACTTAGCAAAGAAGAGGTTTTGATCACACCTGATTTTGCCGGGGAGTTTGTGTCAGTGAAACAACACCTCTGCATTAACGTTCCTTTGTATGTGAATTCTGCCCCAATTAGTAAGGCTGCAGGATGACTTATGGCTTGAAGCTTTTTTTTTTTTTTTTTCTCCAATAGTATCATTTTGTCTAATGAAAGGATATTTTCTTGCCCAGTCAACTTGGCCTCAGTTGTTGTTGTGATGGTCTAAAGGTACCTTATTACTGCTTCTGTGAATGTGCAATTTGAAAGCATCCACATGGAATTCATTTGCTGATTACTCACCTGCTATTAAAGTAGTTCCAAATAAAGTTAAATGGCAGCCTGACTAGCTTCTTGGATGCTCTTCTCACTATAAAAGAAATTCTATGTGTTTTGTGCAGTGCTCAAGCTGCTTTACAGATGCACCATATTTAATTAGATTAGTTTTAATTAGACTACAGATGCAAAGTTGCATCTGTGTTTCACGATTAGTCTGTTTCTAGGCTCTTTCAGCCAATAATGAACCACCATCTCATTTGCATTCATTTAAGTGTGTTAACCTTTCGTTTGCTGGAGTAATCACTGGGGAAGAATGCAGATAACATACAGATTAATATGTCAGTATTGCAGTGTGACACCATATACATACATATACAGAAAGTGAACTGGCCTGAGAGAAAACCAGGCAAGGAAAGAAAGAAAGAAAGAAAGAAAGAAGGAAATTGCACCGAAGAATTAATTCACTCTTAAATAAGTTTTTCTGATAATTCCTTTTATACTTATTTAAATTCCTCTAGAGCCCTTATTTTCGAAGTTGCAAGCTTTGGACTTTATTGATTGCTCTTTTACCCTTAATGTTTGTTTTCTTTATGATCTTTTCATTTATACTTCTTCATGCATCACAGAGCCCATTTTCTTTTGCTGCTTCTCCCTTTTCTGCCATAACTAGCTTAACTCACTTCTGAGGAGACTCAGAATTAATTGTCATTACTGATGATGCCTTGGGTTTGAAGGATTTGTCAATTAACTATTGCAAAGTTGTTGTTATCAGGAGAGAGCACAGCTGCTTCTGTAGCTAATGGCAGAGTGCTTGCATGAGAAACTGGGAACTTGGGGCAGAGTCGTAGTTGTACTGAAATCATCAGGAGCTTTGCCGTTGATTTTGGCAGAGTGAGGCTTTTACTCTGACTTCTAATTCTAGGAGTTACTATTTTTGCAGTTTTTAATTATGGCATTCCCCTTTCATTTATATTTATGCTTTTTGAGTAAATTTCAGTTTAATTGCTCTAAGTTTGACTGTATTTATACAGGGGCAAAAGGAAGAACTTTGCTGTATGCTTTTAATTTTAAGATGTGATTTTTTTTTCAGCCTCTTTGATCAGTAGCAATGTAATGAATCCAATGAGGAGAATGAGTTTTAATTAAACAAATTTAAGAAGTGGGATGAACTTTTAAGCAGGCAGGGAATAAAGAGGGTTGTTGAATAGCAATAGGAAAATGTGTCTGTGTACAGCAGCCACAAAGAGTGACTTTAAATTCTGGAGAAAAATACTACTACTACAGTGGAAATATGATGATTTCAGGAGGCAAATGTGTGCTGAGCACAGGGTTACGTTCCCCATTCTCAAGATTTAGTGATGGATCACAGAGTACTGGTCATCTTGTCCTGGTTATACTCTGGTTATGACAACTAGCAATTTGGCATTCATAAAGCCCTTCAAAGGTAAAGGCAATGACTTAATGCCACGGAGCAATATAATTCCATGAGCATTGAGTTATGTAACCTATAGGACTGTAGATCCAGATCTGTTATAGAACTTTCAGGCAGACTCTGATCACCATTTACTGAAATAAAGTCAATTCAGGATATCTAATGACTGGTTTTCATAGTCTGCATAAGGTTTGGATCCTGGATTCAGTTCTCTTCCCACTGAACAGAAGAAACTGGCAACATTTCAAAGGCTGAGTTTTCAGGACGCCCTAACAGGGATGCTTCACGTGGTGGAGAAAGTCTGGCCTGGCCATATCTGTAGGATCTGTACTGAGCACATTCAGTGTCAGTAAGATTGGATAGAAGAAGACAGGAAGAAAATGGCCCTTCTGTGAATTCAGCTTGTACAATGAGATCCCGTAAGGGACATAAGTGCCTACAAATGTCTGTTTTCAGCTGAACAGCATAAGACAAAATTGATGCCTACTGCACAGATAGTCGAAGGTGAGCTCTAGTGCTGAGAGAGGGGATTCATTCTTTCTGTCATACCCAGGAAAAATGATGGAATCATTTGAGGAAACCTTGCATCCTACATTGTTTTGCATGACTGGACTTCAAACTCAGCATAGGAGGGAGTCAAGGGGTCTCAAAAGAGTAAAAAAACCTCTCAGACTGCCTGCCCAGGAGCCAGCCAGGGAGAGGGGTGAAGGAGGATTTCCTGCGGAAAGGTTCAGCACCTGGCTGAGAGCAACCAGCGGGCTCCTAGTCCACCTAACTCCGGGGAGAGCAGATTCCCCTCTGAAGCACAGGTGCTTATAGCCATTCTTTTGGGAGAATAGGAGTAGAAGTGGAACAAGGATGAGTCTTCTAATACTGGGCTGGTAGCGCCTCTCTCCACTTTTTATGTTAATCTGGAAGTTGGAGTGTCCCTCCAGGAGATGGGGAGACATAGGTTAAATTTCTTTATCATCACAACGTCAATCATATAGCCCATATAACCATATAACTCATATAACCATGAGGTATATGTCACTCACATAATATGTCACTCACATAACCATATAACCCAGAAAGATGCCCTTCTTGTTAGACTGGAAGCTATAATAGATAAGAGCACTCTGAACCCCTGTTGAAATCATGCCATTGTATAGGAAACAATTCAAAATAAAAACCAAATTGCGAGAGAAGAAAAGGTTTCTGGTTGTCATTCTCAGCATTGCTCTATTTTAGAAAAAAGCATTACTCTATATATAATCTAGTTGTTTCTGAAAAGGGCCTTCTTTCTGATAGTTCTTGCTCTGTCCCAAAGCTTGCAACATCATACTTCACCTCTACTTCATGTCAGGTTTTAAAAAAAGGAGATAAAAATACCAGGTGAGATGTTTTTTGTGAGAGTTGCCATTGTATGAGTCAAACCGCTAACAGTTGCTTTTGCTGATGGCCAATAAGATTAACAGGACACAGAAAGCATGGAGACAAACTACCTGCATTAATCCACACTGGGCAAGGACATTTTGTGCTGCCCTTTAGGGTGATATGTGTGCTTATAAAAATAAAAGTCCTTTCCAGAGATCTCTCAGGTTGCATCATTCCCAACATCTTCAGTATTAACCATGGGTTATAGCTGTAATGTTTCCTCATGGTCTAGCTAAATACAGTGCCTGACTAGAGCTTTTGTAAATTAATTATTCCAGCTAATTAGCAGAAGTCTGAAGCACAACATGAGAGGAAATATATTCCAGGAATGCTAAATTAATAACTACTAACATTGTCCTCAGTTGCTAGATATGCAAAGTGAGAAGCACAGCAACGGTGATAATTGCCTTACAGAAGTAAAAATAAAGGATTAGGGAAAGTGTTTGGGTAGCATGTAGGAGTAAGAGGTCAAAAGACAGTCTGCAGCATTTTCGTGTCACAGACGTGGACTAAATCCATACAACTGTGTAATTTTAATGTAGATGTCAACATATTAACATGAAATTCCAGGCATGTATAAACAGAGGTTGTGTTATTTGTTCCTACTGCAAACTGACCACTTTTCCAAGAAATGCAGTTTCCTTGGCCTTCACAGAAAGGGTGACTATGTAGTGCTGAGGTCTCCTGAGAAGAGTTTTGCCTTGATCCAAACTGAACAAGTAAGGGAAAAATGAATATATATAACATTTACACAAAGCGTTTTGAAGAGATTTCTCATCTTACCTCAGTGGGATGTTTCAGCCTTCATATTTATGGAGGCCAGGAAAAAACACTCTGAGTTCTTGTCCTAAATGATAGTCCTCCTTCTTAGAGGGGCATAACTCCAGATTTGATTAGAGCTATTAATGAGGTCAAATGATGCTTTTAGGCTGGTAGCTAATGTAAACCAAATCTATTTATCACTTTGGCAGTAGTTCCTGCAAGAAAGTTAATGACCATTACTGCACGGCTAGCTGGCCAATCAGGAACCCTGCTTCTTGTGCAAAAAGGCCGACGTTAGTAATCAATCATCATCATCCTCATCATAATAGTGCTGCTAAATGAGCTTCTAAAAAAGAACAACGTGGCTATTAACCTTAACTGCATCTTGAAAATAGATTTCTCCCTACAAAGGCCATCACCGTTATGTGGGTTGCAGCCTTGATAGTTTCTTGCAGAATAAAGGAGGTTGAAATAGTAGGCAAGAGCACAACCTATATTTAGATTCCCTGCTTCAGTCTTTTAAAATAAAAATGAAGGTTTAAAAGAAAAAAGGTCAAAGCCTACTTTTTTTGCTTTTTAATAGCAAGTGAAAACAACATTCCCCCCAAGAGACTTCAGTTGTATTGTCAGTTAATAATAATAAAAAAAAAATTGCCTTTGCAATATGACTGTCTAGTAGCATCCAGATTCCACAAAATTCTGTGTCTTTAAAAACATAACACATTTTCATATTGACAACCATATCACATGATGGTAGAAGTGGTTGTTGCAAAAAACTGCTGTGCATATCCTGGTATTTTCTGGGAGAGTGTGCCGTGGCCAGGAAGGAGTGGGAAGAGTTTTCTGTCCTGGTGCTTGTTGAGACAGAAGTGAGGAATGCCAAAGGAACGCGTTCCTCTTCCATCCCAACGTTATAGCAGTGCTCAGAACAGCAGGGCCATTGGTGCCAGCTCCCTCAAAATTTACGAATACCAGGAACACAGTCTAATAGACTGAGGTTGTGAAAACATTTCAGCTAGAGTGCCCAGGATGGCCTTGAGACCTTCAGCGCTTGCACTTAATTACTCCATCTTGCCAAACGTTCCACAAACCAGGGCAGCTGAGTCCACACCATTCCTGGCCCCATTCCCATGACCCAGTGCCGCTCGTATAACGTGCTGAAGAAATCTGCAGTGCAGCTGGCTTATTCTCTCACATTTACTGGGCTGACCAGGCTGCCGCATCAATGCTAGAGATGCCTGCCAGGATTGCTCTCCCTCATGCTTCTACACAGCTGAATCAATAGACAATTTGATCCCCTCTGAAAGATCAATGTATACAGCCACAGCCAGCCTGGCTTAGTCCCGTGACGATGGATGGAGAGCCAGGCAGGCAGGGGAACAGCAGGATCTCCGTGCTTGCATCCTGCTCTGCGGCACTCCGGCTCTGACACATGATGTGAGCCCTTTCTCACTGTGTGTTAGGTATGCAGGATCACAGGCACCACAACCAAGAGTACTGAGCAATTCAAGCATCCAATTGCATCCAGATTTGACCAGACCAAATTTGACTTTAGACCAACAAAATGTGTGTTGTTGACGACCCTTCTGAACATGTATGGCTCATGCTGGCTGCACCTATCAGCAGCAGCACATAACTATTACAAGGACATACATGGGTTTATGGACACCCTAGAAACAAACATGGCCCTCTGAGATGTTTTGGTTCTGGTGACTAGAGATAGGTAATTTTCTTTCATACAGAGGGTTCATGTGATTGAGGTACAACCATTTCTGTGAAGAATTCTTAGTCAAGTCCTTTGAATTAAATTAGCATTGTCAGAATATGCAATCTCTTGATTGCAGGTCTAAAAACACAGTGATTAAGGCTTCATAAATGACTATTGCCTTTAAAGACAGTTGGTTTATTCTTGTATTTTATTACCAATTCTCTGTCTCGGAAGAGTCTTCTTAAGACCTGCCTTGGATTATCTCCAAAATCAATTCTAATGTAAGTCTAACGCCGAGGTGACCCAGGAGCTCAAGTGCCAGATATGCCTTCTGGGAAGGAGTGGAGCTTGCAGACAAGACTGTGCAGTCTAAGGAGCTATCGAATGCACCATATTTTTATTTGGAGCATTCCTGTTATGAGTTCCATTCTGCCAGCTGGTTTCATAGTTGCTCAAAAGCCTGAGGACCAATCCTCTGTCTTGATCTGGAGGTTGGTCTAGGAGACCAGAAAGGTCTTCTGAAAGGCTACCAGAAAAACTGGTATCGCAGTCAGCTCAGATATTCTTTTCAGCAGGTTCCAGCCAAAACCACTTTCTCTCTTTCAGGGCCCAATCCTGGCAATAACTCTGGCCGCTGATGAGCTATGCGGGCTCCAGGCTGGCTTTCCAGCTTCCCTTGGGAAAAAAAGCGATATTCATTTCCTACATGGAAGGAAGGGGTAGACTATCTTGTGATGATGAATTGATTCTGGCATTAGCACCAGGCTGCCCAAGCCCGGTGCGTGAGCACACTGACTCTTCCCAGTGCAAACTGATGCACGTGTGGCAAGGGCAGCGCAGTGAGGGAGACCAGCGGTGCAGAGCGCCTGGCACTTGCCCCATGTCAACAGGTTTTGATATAGAACATCGGTGGGTCATGGGCTGTGCATGACACAGAGAACCTATGCAAGGAGGATCTTGTGGAGGTGCTAAGAGGGTTATTTAGTAAGTGTGGTGCACGTGAGGCAGTGTGGTGGCGCAGATGGGATGTTGCAGTGTGCAAGCCTGGCACGTTCTGCAAAGCTGAGATGAGGACATGGCTTTGCGAGTGACTCACCAGGCCCCATGGAGATGTCTCTGTACCCTGTGGCGCAGGCTTGGGAGCGTGCGCCGGGACGCCTCACGGGCAAGGCTGCCTTTTCATTCCTCTGCGTGCGCTGTCTCATCTAGCGAGTCATGTCTTCTGAGCTGGTGCCTCTAGGTACTACCCACACACAAATAAGTGCCTATTAATAATGATAATATTTAACTAATCTTGTTCTCTCAAAGTTACAGCTGCACATTTAAAATGACAGATCAAGAAACGCAGGCATGCAGTTGATTTCACCGGGTAAATGCTGTTGCCCAGCAAAAGAATCACACGTTTATAGATACAATCCAGTCACAGAAGAAAACATGGCTCTTCATACTAGCACTTGCTGCCTACATCCTGCAGCTGGCCCATCATTCAGCAGGAATAAATTTAAAAACAAAGGTTTGATGCTACCTGGAAGAAAGAGGTTGTTCTTAGTTTGCTCCTTGATTGTTTTTATCTCCACTTTCACCTGGAGATAAAGTACATTTCACTAAAAAATTTAGTCGGTGGCAACTGAAACTCAGAATGGGCAACAAGGCTGAGGAACAGGAGAGTTAGCTGAGTAGGTAAGTTCATCCAGTTAAGTATATATGAGAAGCAGGTTTATGCTCTGCCATCCCATACTTTGCCTGAATCTATGAATTCTGGGCACAACATTGCCATTTTGATAATAAAATGGAAAGAGTCAGGAAAAAATGATTATTTTAATAACTTTAATAGGTGAAAAATTATTATAAATATTAGCACATCATGATATATAAAACTGCTAGCCTGTTTACTTAAGCTACCTCTCTGCAGTGATAAACAAAATTGATTATTAAGGGTCCAAACTCTCTTCAAACATGGTACATTTTGACTGTGCAAACCAGGAACATTTTCACTTTTCATGAGACAATAATTACCCTGCTGACAGTAATTCTCCACAGCCAGGTGGGAAGTGCTATGTTCCAGCCTTTCTTTTCATCAAGGCCGCTATTTTAGATGAAAATAGTCTTGGATAAAGCATGGCAGCAGTCCCCTGACTTTCTGCTTGGGAAGGAGCAACCAAAGAGAGGTGGCCGAGAGCTGTGTGAAGCTCCCGGTGCTGGAGAACTGATGCTCCACTGAGACGTGCGGGAGATGTGAGGGGCCTGGAGCTGGGACTGAGATGGTTGTGGCTGATGCCTGGCTCTGGTGCCTGGCACTGCACCAGTGCACCCACCTTGTCTTCTCTACAGTGCTATCCAAAGTAGTGTTATTCTCTGTGTTTTAATGTCTGCATTTCTATAGATGCAATGCTTACTGCTATTGTGAGACCCTTTGAGATTTACTGAAGAAAAACGCTATAGACGAGCCATTTTTATTTGAGACCTTCTAAATGAATGTTAAATCTCAGTAAGAAATAAAATTGGTAATTCTTTTTAGTGGAAACTAAGTGTCTGAGACCACTGATGGTCACTTCTTTTCACAGGAGCTGTTCTGCTTTAAAACCTAAGCCTATATCAAATAGCATTCTGTGTATATATTCTTGTATATATTAGCAGGTCATTGACTTACAGATAGAATCTGTATAATATCATCTGTCAGAAATCATACATCCAGATCCTTTTTTTTAAAAAAGGCACTATACCTGCATAATGTTTTATAACAAAATATACAGAATTAGCTTTTCCTTTCTTGGAAAAGGAGTTTTAAACTAATTTTAGAACTTTTAAAATTCAACATGGTCTATGTGTGACTAATTCTTCTGGTATGCAAGAACTGCCATTCCTGTTTTGAAAAATGAAGTACAATCCTAGCCTCGTATTTTCAGGGGAAACCCTGACAATGTGGCATAAATACATTCCCAAGTGCCTAAGCACAAAGCAGCAGAATAAAAACCAAAAACAGCATTCATTGTATATAATGAATGTAATCTGCTAAGAAAAGCTAAAGCATAATTAATTTTTCCCATCATTTTTGTTACTTTTTAGTCTCATTCTCTTCAATTCGGAATCCTGGGATTGATATGGCTAGAGCATTTTGTTCCTTTGAAAATGCCAGTTTAAAGTCACAGGCACGACTCCTTTTTTACTGCTCTTTTCCTTCAACCTATCAATCAAAGTTTTAAGTGTAACACACAGTAAATGTCACAGGAAAAGTGAAATGCTCTTTAACCACCAAATACCATTGTCCATAACATGATTGGAAACACTCATCTTAGGCTTCTACAGTTCTTTTCTTCTGTGCTGAATATTCGCCCTTTGAGTTGTTTCATCCCTTCTCAGGAAAGTATCTAGCCTCAGCTGCTGCTGGTGCAAATATGTGTTTTTGGAAAGCCTTCAACACGGCTGTCTGCCTTCCAGGTTGGGTATAGAAGCTCCAGCTTTCTTCATCTTCCCCAGCTGTTCAGTGTGTCCAGTGCTTTCTCTGGCAATTACCTAGAGCTTGAATTCATTTATTTTATTTTAAATGCTTTATGCCAGCAGGTATCGTGAGCTGGTTGGAGGCATCAGTCTAAGAAATTACCTGCTTAGTCAAAAAGCGTCCTCCCCAGAGGTCTTGCCTTTCCCTATTCCATTTTTTATAGTAACCAGCCTCAGGTTTGGCCAGAGAGAGGAGACTTTATTTGTTTGTTGGAATGCACAGCGATATGGAGCTTCACAGCGGGGACATGTCTGTCATAAGGGACATGTCTATGGAACAGGCAGCCAGGTTTCTCCTCTGGGCTGCTGTTTGTCACGATGGGGAGATGTTCACGATAGTGGGGATATGGCTTGTTTGCTGAACGCTATGGAAAGTGCTCAGGGGAGAAACACTTACATTTGGGCAAGGCAGGGGGTAGGAAGAGCGGGTAGAAGGGAAGCAGGTACAGTGGGAGGTGGTGTGGCTGTAAAAGGCGCTGCTGAGCAGGTCACGGAGCAGAGCAAGGAGGAGGACACAGAGCAGGGCACGGAGCAGAGCACAGAGCAGGGCAAGAAGCAGGCCAGTCAGGCATCAAAGGCAACAGCAGGAACTTTTCCGGGGCACCATGCTGTGTTCGCTCCCGCTAGGGAAGCTGCTGCAAGGTGGCCAGGCTGAAAGCCAGCCTGCAAGAACTGATCTGCTGTGACACAGCAGGCTCAGCTCAGTTTTAACTCCTTTTTATTTATATTCTGTTTCATCTTAAATTTGGGAGGGAATAGGCTGATTAACAGAGGAGCTATTTGTATTATTATTTATTTGGATGAAACCTGGCTTCTGAGCTTGAAAGCCCTTGTGATCTCTCTGAAGAGAGGCACCTTGGCAGCTTCACTTACACTTTTTGGCTGACTCACCACCGTGTCATACCTGGAAACTCCTCTGCCTCACGCTTGCTGTGGTCTGTCTCCAGAGATGAGGAGCAGAGGAGTTGATCAGACTGAGCAATGCGGAAAGAGAGGGAGAGCCGCAGAGGCAGGAATAGTTCTGCTCTGCAGAAAGAAGACATGCTGTTGAGTCCTGGTTTTTACCAGGACACAGAACCTACCATGTGCCCTATAAGCAGAATTAATATTAACAAAGTATTAACTAAATCAGAGTGCCCTTCAAATTCCAATAGCATGTGTGGCTTCGCCTTCAGGGAAATATCTGAGTCACTTCACGCATTTTGGCCTCCAGCTTTGGAAGCAGGTAGTAGGCACATCAGGTGCAATAGGCTGTCAGGAGCAGCCCAAGCATCTTGGCCAAATCTGTAGCCATGTTTAGGGTTACGGCTAGATTCAGTGTCAGTTTTCTGGGAAGACGGGACTTTTCAGCTGCACAAAGTTTGGATAATTTCATATGATTATGGCTAACAAAATAAGCTATAGACAGGAGAGTATTTGATCGGTGAAACCCATCTGATCAGTTTTAGAGGGTGTGGGAAACCCTCACTGTCCAAAAACACATTTCTTAGCTCAGCTAAGGCTTCAGTGACTTCCATAAACTATCCTCAGAGATAACCTTATGCAACAGCACATTGAATGCTGAAATGAGAAAGAGGAGAAATGTCAGCACGAGAGCATTCATCAAGATATTTAGTAGTAGTTCCTTCTAGTGACAGGTCAAAGGTACAGCCATTAATTTGAGTCACATAAAAAAATCTGAGATAAACATTAAAAAAAGGAAATAATATTTTTCAAATGTGCTGTTAAAGCTAGGTATCATATATAATCGTGTTTGGCAAGGAGATGTAGCTGTATAAACCTGAAGACCAGCATTAAAATTATCAGTATTTGTGTGTATTGGCAGTTTTTATCTTCTTGTTTTACAAGCTGTTCTACCATGTATCAGCATTTCCTTTTCTTTGCATCGATCACTCCTGTATACCTTCTTCTGTGAATAGTGGTATCTATTACTTGGGCCCTTGCTCTCTCAGTACATTTTCTTTTTTTTTTTTTTTTTAAGTAACTTCTAATGAAAGTCAAACCAGTTCTCAGAACATGGCCCCTGGGAAGTTTTTATAAAGAAAATGTAAATGGGGCTATATATTACCTTTTCTCCCTGATTAGAAGCTTTAAGTGCAAAAAAAGCTAAGATAAAACTACAGTTTAATAAATGAGAACTGCCACTGCTCTCAATGTTCGGGCTACCACTGGTTTAGATTAATGTGATGCTCTTCACATACAACAGTTTGGCAATTGCAGCTTCCTGTTTATTATCACGTCCCTTCTGAAACACGGAGTATTAATATTTATCAATTCTGATGTGGCAGTGGCCTTTGTAGAGTAATATGGAATCTGCCATCATCAGATAGTCCTTTTCTGTCAGCCCTGGTTTAAGTAGGGCTGTTCTTGCCTATATAAGAGTCATCAGAGGATGGACAGTGTTCTCAGTACAGCAGTCTTCACTTTGTAATTCATCTCCTCTATTCCTTCTTGACCTTCCCTCTCTTCAGATCATTTTTTAAGACAGAAAAGTTTCGCAGAGAAAGGAGGGAATATTATTAGCATTAAGGGCTTTATTCTGTCATAGAGACCACAGCACTTTGATGGTGTTACACATTTTCTGTCTTCCTTTTTACTGTCTTTTCCTTTGGAGTCAAATGTCCTCTGAGGCATTTGATAATTTTAGATAGTCTAGCTAAAATGTCAGTATTAAACCCAAGACCCTTACCTCTCCAAGCGTTTTGTAAAGCTAAGTAAGGATATCTTTATATAAAGAGCATAATTTTTAGCTCTTAAATTGAATAACTCATTAATAAGTGTTTTCCTTTGAACCCAGTGTAGTCAGTGGAATAAGATTTAATGACAGGTTGAGACACAACCTATATTTAGGGCAATAGAAGAAATCCATAGTGTGAAGCAGTTGATCTCAAGTGCGAAAGCACACTGCAGATGTTATGGGGGTGATACTGGAGAGGTCTGCCCTGGTGGGCTGTGGGTCTTCTGCAGTCAGAACATGGATGCTCTGGGGGCATGTATTCCCATTCAGTGCCTCCAGGCACTCCCATACTGCTGAAAAGCACAAGTCCAAGAATGGTAAATGGGGATGGTCTGGAGATTTGCCTCCTAAGTGCACTCATAGCCTAAATGAAAATGCTAATGGCAGTGTACTGTAAAAGGTCTGCGTAATTGAAGGGCCAGGAATGCACCAAATGCCCCGCAACATGCACACAACCCACACTGACATTAACGGTGGGGAAGGACAGAGAACGGAAGGAGAGCTCAGGATTTCTCTACCTACATCCATGTTCAGCATGAGTGAAGGGTGCAGGATTGGTGCCTGAAATGCCTGAATATCAACAGTCTTAGTTTCAGTTCCCTGCTATTGCTCTGCCAAGCATTTTATTTTCTCTGTGGTCTCCTTTTGCAGATAGTAGGCTCTATTCCTGCATTTCTGAACACAGTCCTAGGTTGCATCCTGTTTTGACTGGATCAAGAAGACTAATTCAAGCCCTTACTTACCAAGTATGCTACCGTGGCAGATCCCCTCCCATAGATTTTCTTTAGCAGCCTTTAAGAATCACTGAATCATGTAGTGATTCACGACAGCTTTTTCTAAATAAGTATTATTTATTTGCCCACAGGAACTGTGCAGAGAATATAGCATTGGTGCGCTGGAAAGCTTATACATATATTAATTATGCTTAAACCTTAGCTTTTCCTTGATAGCATAGGGGAGTATTGCTGGTTTCAAGGCACCCCCTTGTGCTGGCACTGGGTAAGACAAGTTGTACAAGAAGATCCCAACTTCATTCCTTGGTTAAGGTCTGTGTTTTTTATGTCACCCGTTGTCCTACATCTACAGCACAGGTCTGTCGTTCAGTACTCATGTCCTAAGACCCTTGAGGTTTCATGCTGAACTACAGAACCTGATCAAGCTGATTTAAGACAGATTGAATTAGTGTTCAAACTGCAGGGAGCACCAGGGAAATTAAGTTATTTGAAAATTATGCATATGGATAGAAAACTCTTAATTGTTTAATAAACTGCAAAAATGCATTATAAACATTATGCATCTCTGAAATGATCCATTCTGCAATAACAGGAAGGTTCACACGCTATCCATAAGCTATTAGTAGATACAAGTCCCAATTGCTATCCCAAAATATTAAAGGCTGTAGGTATGAGTTTTCAAAATTGGTAACTTAGTCATTTCGTTCTGGGTGTGCACCACACTTTGCAGAAAAATATTTTTTAGGAACTCAGCTTTTGCTGAAAATGAATCTCCCCTGGCAGTTTCATGAATTGGGAAGCCCAAAAAAATGAAAAGCCTACAAGACTTTCCTCATTCTGGAAAATCTTGTCTGTAATGTGTAAAATGATTAACATTTGGAATTACTTAAATAATATTTTTGAAAGGAAGCAAACACCACTGCAAAGTCGGTGCTATCTCTAGGTTTCACTTGTCCTAAATCTAACATGTACATCAAGCACCCCCAATATTTGCTTGAACGTTCTCTGTCAGTGGCAATATTCTGATGAGCCATCTGCTTGACAGAGATAGTGCACTATTATTAGGAAAAACATCTCTTTTTTGCTGTGCTTTTTCAGAAATGAGTGTTGAAGCTTTTTGGAAATGTCCAGATTTTGGGTAACCCTTCAAAAATTCTTTCTTATTTCTGCTTTCTTTAACAAAAAATAATAAAATTAAAAAGAGGGCATTTTCTTTGAATTCTCAGATATTAATTTCATGATCATTTAATTGTATCACAAGACCTAGTAGGGGAAATTAAATTACAAATAGATGAGAGCAGATAACACATCACAGAAGAGCTGCTGAAGATACCCACAAGTGTTTGAACTGCGCCACGGGCTCCCTGCATTGTGCGCTGGAGATGCAACGCAGTGATGCCAGAACCCACTTACAGGCACTGACTCCACAAGCTTTTTCAACTATGGCAGTTGTATATGGGTCATATACAGCCCAACTTAATTTTCTGTGGACTTACGGATGTTGACTGTGTGCATTTTCTTTCCTACCGTGGTGCCACCATGCCCACATGGTCCCTTCCCATGTTCCAGCTCCCTCTTCCCTGGAACTCCTGGATTTTAGAGCCCTGCTGACAAGGCAGCAAAGCAAAGAGCAGGTGCATTTAGGGTCATCATTCATTTCATATGGACAAAATTCCTCTAAATTAGCTCAAATAGGAAGCATAGCATTATTTAAGTACAATTTAAAAGGCTTTGTCTAGCACAGGAAAAAGTGAAGTATGGGATTTGGAAAGAATGCACAACAGTGAAAGGCACTGGTTCTTTGATGTAAAAGTAATATTTTGTAGCAGGGCCAGTTGTCCCATGAAATGTTACAACACCAGATTTGAGGATAATGTTAAATCATTAATGCATGAAATATAGGAAAGTAAGTTGTGATAAGTGCAGATCCAAACGCAACTTTAACTGCAGAATTGTTGTTGATGACTTCATAAAATACATCCCTTAAACAGCTGTTAATCTGTTCACTGTTTATCTTTTAGCATTCATTTGTTTAGTAATCAGTTCTCATTTGTTCTACATATGGTGCTGCTCCTCTCATAGAGCAGCTGCATTAAATGAACATTTGGAGGCACAGTAAGTGTTACAGAAATTATTGATTATTTTTGTATCTACCACCAAGGACATCTGAATAAAAGGTAGAAATATGGCTGTTAAACTTAGGATAAGGAAATTAAAAATATTTTATCCTGTTCCTGAAATGGTATTTTCTCGTGCAGCTTCCTGTGACTATACTTTACACTCTGCTTAGCTCCTTTAAGCAATTAATTTTCTCTATTTATACTGTCCGTTCTCTTCTGTGATTCACTGACGTCAACATGTCAAATTTGATTCACTCTTCGGTTTTGCTCTGTATCGTATTAGAGACCTTTGGGTAATGCATTGAGAGACTATCTTGCAGACCCTATAGACTGAGTACATTTTGAGATTTTAGAGAATGACAATTTATAACATTTTAAGTTTTGTCAGGTATTTTGGTTAAATGTGAGAAGCAGTGGTCATTAAAGCTGATTTGTATGAGGATAATTCTCAGCTGAAGTACTTGCATTTAAATGTCATCTTACTTCCTTATTTTCCAAAATCCTGATGTTTAGCAAGAGCACTTATCATAGTCAGTGTATGGTATTATTTATTTATACTTCAGCTATGTCCAGAACCCTGAAATGAATAAATAAACTGAACATAAGCCTTCATTTGTAGGAACATAGGTGGAAGTCTAGTTATTTACTAAAACTGTGCTAATGTTAGGGCATGATGACTAATAGCATAAATGCCCTTGGGCTGGACAGTCCTCTGTCCTTCCTCAGTGTTTACTGGTGACCTTGACCTGCATGTGCAGTAAGGACTGTGCAAGTCTGCCAAGTGCAGCAGTGGGCACAGGAGAAGGGCTGTTTGTTAAAACCGACTGCTGGGATCGTGTGCCAAAGGGAGATTCCCAGAGAATCCCACCCGATCCATCCGCAATGCCAGGTGGGTTGTGCAGACAATTCAAATAAGAAGCAAGTGAATTCTCAAATGTGCTGAGCGTTTTACAGATTTGGGCAGTGTAAATATTTGGGGTATATTGTTTTAACCTGGTTGATTAATCCAAATAGCTGCGAGTTAGCTTGATATTTGCCACCAGGCATGTAAATAGATCCCACGTGATGTGTTAAATTGGGGTTGTGTGTGCAAATGCTCATCCAGGAGAAACATACATGTGATTACAGGGCATCCTAGAAAGCATCTTAGGTATTTTTGCATGGCATTTTCATTGAAAAAGCCTTAACTGTAAGAAAAGCATGCTTGTTTCTTAAATTAACCTAACTAACACTTTGCTGCTTTCTGTTTGTGTGTGTGTTTCTTTTTCTCTTCCAGTGCCACCTTGGGCCTTAATAGCCATAGCCATAGTTGCAGTCCTATTAATCCTTACCTGCTGCTTTTGTCTCTGTAAGAAATGCTTGTTCAAAAAGAAGAACAAGAAGAAGGGAAAGGAGAAGGGAGGGAAGAATGCTATTAACATGAAAGATGTTAAAGATTTAGGGAAGACCATGAAAGACCAGGTAAAGTCTCCCTCCTTTTTTTTTTTTTTTTTTTTTTAACTCTTAGGTTGCATTTGAAGGATTCTGCCTGATATGTCTACCAATGTGTCTGCTTGTTGCCTCTTTAGGGGCTCTGTGAAGAGGGGACAGATTGGCAGCACATTCTCAGTGGTGTCACTAAAGATGGCTTTGGATGTGGCACCACTGATGAAGCCATCAGCCAATTTCCCTTCCCTGTTAAAAATAGTGAATACATAATGATTTCTATGGAAAGTGCAAGAGTATCTTGGTTGTCCCCATAATGCATCTGTAAGCTATTCTCACTGTCTTTTTGTTTCAGGACCAAGTATGGTGTTTATATATGTTTATATTTCTAGCAGTACTTCTGAGCTTACGTGATAAACAAGTAGTTCTGCACTGTAAATCTCTTTTCTCCACCAGGGCAAAAATTTAGCTGAGAAAGAAACAAAGAGAATAGTATAGTAGAGAAAAATGGCAATCAAAGGAACAGGGGAAAATAATCAAAAAGAAAGAATTAAGTAGAATTCAACCAAGTGATGATGGGAAAATTATATTTATAGGAGAGAGAAGGAGGCTGAAGATAACAGAATGTACTTTTAGCAGCAAGTCAACTGAATAACCTGTAGGAAAAGATTAACATGGTGTCCTTTGAGCAGCATCTTTTTCATAGTGGCAGAAAAACCTGTCTATCAGATATGCTTCATGTCAGAAGAGCAGAAGGTTGCAGGACTTGTTTCTAAGGACTACAGAATTAATTAACATGTTATTGGAAGAAAATAAAGCTTCTTCCAACTGTCCTCTTATCTCATGATTAGGGTGCTACAAATTCATGTGGCAAACTGTTGAGATTAAGTAGAAGAATGAATGGGAAATAAATGTGAAGCTGACTATATTTACTGCATGGCCAGATTTCCTAATCCAAAAAGACAGAGCCATATTTTAAATAGAAATAATGGGGGAACTTGAACTACTGCTTTGAAAAAGCCTTTCAGTGGGAGACAGTAAATTTGTATGCTCAATTTTGTGTTTCTAAAATCCATGGTAAGGCTGAACCAGAGCAGTGCAACATTGCTTATCTAACTGAAGAGAGAAGATGAAACATGGTAAGAAATAAGCACTTCCTCCCACAGGTTGGGATCTAGAGTGTGCAGAAAGCCAGGCTGGAGACAGGTTGATTAGCAGCACCAACCAAAGTTGGGAATGCAAGGACTAGGAAGAGCTGGTGAGGAACAGCATCCGAGAGAAAAAGCCTAGAGCACAGTAACGGAGAGGCCCCCAGAGCAGTCTAGAGGTGGTGGGATACCACTGTACTGCAGTGGAGCAGCCTCTGTTGTTGCCGCTCAGACAGTCCACATCAGCCAAGGACAGGCTCTGAATAGAGCGTGAAAGCAGAGAGTAGAGTTCTGATCCCTGAAGGAAAATAATGGATAAGCTTTAAAGGTACAGAGCTACTTCCACTTTCAAGTAATGGCCAAGGAACAGCTTTTGTTGTGGTTCACTGGAAAAAGAAAATCGTTGTAGATCCAGATGTTTTGTTCCTAGTAGTGTTGCTTAATCACAGAAGCCACTCTGGAGATGTTGATGTACTAGACATCAGTTAACTTAACATTTAATTTTACATTGATCTTTTATAGTGACCACAGTATAGTGTCATCCGCTGAGTCCTGAGGGAAAGAGTGAGGTTTCACTTTGATTCTCAGACTGTATGTATACTCTGCCTGCTTACAGCTAATGAAGTTCACACCAGTGGCCCGTCCTAGGCACGCATCATGTTTCTGCAGCTAGTAGGCAATGCAAAGCAGATTTCTCTGCAGCCATCCCATACTGCTGTATCACGACTAAGCATCCTGGCAGAGAAAGCAAATGGCTGGAGAACCTGGCATCTGTGGACAAGTGGAGCACATTAGATGATAGATAGATAGTACTCTGGTGCTCTGCTTCAGCCCTGGCTCCGCCATCAGGGAGGACGTTTCATGAACAACTCCCATGTGCTGGAGCACAAGCTGCAGGACTCCAAGTGTAGGCCCAAGACAAATTCACAACTGAATTGAATCTGTCCCGTGCATTAAATCACTATCAATCAGAGACAGACCTGTAAGTCTAGAATGTGAATTCCAGAGTTAGGATCAGTGAGTTCGAGCTTAGAAAACACTTGAGTAGAAATATCAAGTCTTTGCTTGAAAAAAAAAGTGTACTATGATGAATGTGAAGTAAATCTATTTTCTTTAAGCACCTTGATTTAGCATTCATGGCTTCCATGTATTTGATTTATAGACCTTGTTCTAGTTTATTAATATTAAGTAATTATGGGATATTTTCCCTCAGCCATACATGGAAAATCAGATCAACTGCGAGGGTACCTTGGGTTCTGTTAGCCACATTCCTGCCATTGGAGCAAAAATAATTTGGAAGAACTGTAATTATATTTGTGGAAAAAATTCCTTGTGATGTTTGTTTGTTCTACAAATGATACTAATGATAACAAGTGCAATACTTTGTTGTGGGACAGGAAATGTACAATTTGTTGACTGATATCTATGTAGAGTTTGTTCCATATCATGTAAGATCATTGTTGTATTTACAATATACAATTAAGTGTTTTTAATTATATTTGTTGGAACCTGGATAAATGACCGAGGATTCTAGGAACAAAAGTATTATAAATGTAAAATCATGTTACAAAATAAATAGTTTAATATTTTTCTCTTGAAGAGGAAAATCGATTTAAAAAACAGAATAATTAATCTCTTCTCTGTACTTTGAACTATTGTACAGATTATGTAGTTATTTGAAGATTCCATTTGAAATAATCTGTGTAGTTATTTTCAAGTATTTTTGTCCAAATATTTAGAATATAATCAATATATTTTAGTTCTGCAGAGTTAAATCTAAAGATGGTAAAGATGATACATTTAAATTTTACCATTTAAAATATAAATGTAAAATTTTTACATCAAAATAGTTGATGTAATTGTCGTATTTTTAGTAAGTGAATGGTTACATCACAAACTCTCCAACCAAGCTTCCTCTCCTGAAACTGTCTGGATTTTCAAATACAGGCTGTTTGAATTAGCCTCTTAAATTCATATCTAGCAGCTAGTCTGATAGCGTATTATCTTAAGCCTTGGCATTCAGCAGCCCCTTTACTGATTTAATTCCTAATTTGAGAAATCTTGCTTGACTTTTATTCTTTTTTCAGCATGACTGATATTGATACTTTAATCTTGATTTATGCAATGCTAAATATAAAATATTTCAGTAATGAGAAGTGAATCACTTTAGTGCTGTCCCACAAACTAGTAGAGGGAAGAACGCTATTTAAAGAAGCCAATTTTAATATAAAAAAATAAGTTTAGTTGAAAATTAAGGTGGAAATCTCATGCCCTTTTAAAGGGCACAGTACAGTACAAAAGATCTGAAATGTTGTCCAAAAAAAAAAACCCAAAAACTTATTCCAGTCCCTGTTAGGACTGAACCTGCAAGTGCTAATCACCTGCTGCCTTTAGCTGAGAGCACGTAATAGCAGCTGAGAGGCACTTGGCATCTTGCAAGATCTCAGCTCCCTGAGCACCACACTGAACTAGAAAGGGAGCAGCATTGCGTAAATCTGAAATTTGCAGTCTTGAAACCCTTCTGCACTGCAGGCAATTGGTACTTGTTCAAGTAGAGCGCACGGCTGTGCAAAGGCCAGTGGGAGGAGGAGATGCTCATTACAGGAGGCAAATCATTATAAGAATGGACTGGTATAAAAGGTCATTTCTCCGTGGTTTTTACTAACGTTTGTGTGTGGATGTTTTAATTTTTATTTCTTCCTTCTATGTCCTCCTTGTCTATGTTGTGTCTCATGACTGTTCTGGATTATCACTTGCGGTAGGTTTTTCTTGCTATTTGGACGCACCTACTCTAAGGTGTTCTGACAGCTCTGGCTCCTCAGCTGAGATTTATACGTAGCTTTGACACACACATCAAGAGGCTGAACTAAATTGATTGCGTATTTTCTTTGAGGGGGGCGAGGGGTGCAAGAAGAGGCAGTAGAAAAAAATCGTCTTTTTTCTCTATAGTTAAAACTTATTCCATCAAACTGTACTAGAAAGCTCAAGTTTAAAATCAGTAAGCACATAAAAATAACTTGTGAGTTTTATTTCCATTTTTGTATAAATGCCACCATATTAAATGTAGGCTAAAGCAATATGTATTTTTAATGTCTTTTTCTTAGTGTCACTAAAATGACTGATACCTCATGAAAATTGCTGAGGGCTCTCTCGTCATCACATACAGTGTGCACAAGTTACATTCTTAATCAAAGTATGCTCCTTACCAAACTGTTTTAAACAGTCCTACTCCAGAATTGTGTTGGAGTACCTGTGTGAAGACAAGCAAGAGCACTTCTAGAACACCTTCCCATCACGGTTTTCATCTTTAGAGTTTTCCAGTACCTGCCATGCCTTTAATGTCTCCCACATTTTTTTTTCTTCAGAAAAAAAAGGACAGCAAGTGCTCAGCTCTAGACATATTGTAATAGCTGCTGATTTATTGGGTCTGAGTTTAATGCATTAGTACAGCAAAATTCTTGCTTAAGCTCAGCCTGTAGGCTATGGAAAGGAAGAGACTTAATCATTTAAGTCATGTACAGTGGAACTGAAAAATTACTAAAATTTAGCCTTTTTGCTTGGAGAATAATTGCTGCGGTGGTCTGAACCTTTTATTAGGTCACAACACATTTGTGGAGAAGGAGATTTAATATCTCAGTCACTTCTCATTGCATCAGGTTGAAACAAAGTCACAAGTGCAAGATTTTGGTTTTACAGAGAATGAGTCTGTCTGTTAGGTGAAACGGGAGATTTGGGGTCAGCATATGGAGTATCCCCTGGAGTGTACCGAGTATATTCTTAGCTCTGCTGCTGTCCTGTTGTGGCCTTCCATCAGTCATCCGACTTCTCTGCGTGTTTTCCTTCTATATAGGCTTTCTTTGTACATTGGGATAATAATGCCAACCTCATCAGAATGGTCTGATTAATGTTCATGTTCATCTGTGAACTATTTGGGCATTACAAAGTTATATGCTATAGGGAGATGCAATTGCATCCAAACAATCTTCAACATATAACAGTGTCCTTAGACTAATTCATCTTATGATTTTAGCTCTTGAGCTAAAACAAAATACTAAAAGAAAAAAAACTTTCTGTTGTTACATACCCTCAGAAATATTCCAAAATGATATGTGCTGACCTGTAAAGCATAAGCATGATCCTAGCCAATATCAAGTCAGTAAAATGCACAGACTTTCATAGAGGCTGGATTTCTCTTGAAGGATCAAATGGTTTTATTGCCAGTCATAATCGGATAGGATCTATCTGGAGGAGAGGAATTTCCTTGCTGGCATTGGTCCTTTCTTCTGCACCTTTTCTTTGCTTGCTTGTTTATTTTCACAAGTGAATCCCCAGGGAGTAGTGTGTTTATTCCACCTATCTCAACATGCCATTTGCCATTTGTTGACATCCTCTAGTCTGTGCTGAAGTTTATGCATGTTGGCCATGGCTTATAATGTAGAGTGCATATGTGCTGCAAAGCCATTACAGAGTAGTCAATTAGTCAAAAATAATGCAAACAGGTCATTTTTTTGGGGGGAAAAAATGCTTAATCAGTCATCCTGCATTTTCTCCTGTCACAGACACCGTGTGAGATGCAGAAGACCTCATGAAAAATGTGAAATTACTTCATTTATTACTTACATTTATTGTAACTTATTTTATTGCAAGGGTGATTTGAAGATACAGGCCTTGCTCCTTTCCTTGCGTATCTTGCTTTCTGTACTACAGGTCTAGCCACTGGAAACGTCCATAGTTAAAGATTTTTCCTTCTTGTCTTCTCTTGCTTAATAGACCAAATTTTGAACTCCTTTTTCAAGACCAGAGTGTGCAGATAGGAGTGATGTTTAGGAATTACATTAGCAATACACAATTATTGCTTAAATAGAGTGGACTGAATCATTGTCTCAAGGCATCCACTAATTATATGGGAAGCTAAACTTACCCTAAGTGCCTGAAGTTAGTAGATATGAATACCTACAACAAGAACAGCAGGTCCTATCAATGAGCTATAGACTTCCAACCCCATGGGGAATATTTAAACATTTATTTCTTAAGTAAAGACATTTATTCACTGCAAACAAAATGATAGATGATAAGTATGAATAGCAAAGTTGTCTTCAAGCATGAGAAAACCAGATAATGATAAAGTCCTGTTGTGAGGATGCTCAAAGGATGATCTTACCTATTTTCAGAGCAGCTAAGCCAAAGGACAAGTCTTTGCCAGCTTTTTTCTCTGTATATAAATTGGGCACCCCATAAATCATGTCTGGCTATATTTAGGTTAATTTTTACCACTAAATAGATAGCAGCTCTAATGATATAGTATGACAAATTGTCAAATGGAAATAAATTCAGTGCTCAGAGCAGTCTTTTCATACCCAGGTGCCAAAACCTGGCTTCCACATGGCCCCTGCCATACATTTGGGGAGGATGAGGAGGGATTGCTTGGGCAGCACGGGCTGGCCAGGCAGCCTCAAGCTGCTTCCCTGCTATGCACAGCCCAGTGCTCAGCACAGCCAGCCACAACCATCTGGGGATGGAGGCAGAGCTTGCAAGTGCACTTGCAAGATCTCTTGCTCCCCTTTGTTCATGCATGTGGGCCCAGCATCCAGAGCAGAGTCCTGGCCCGCAGGATGGGCTTCCAAATTGAGTCCTCAGGTTGAGGCTGTCTGCATCATTTTTTCAGCAAAGAAAGGCTGACTGCAAGAATAATGTCTGACTTAACAGCTCCAGCTTGAATATACTTCTCTGTATTTTATATTAAATCCCCTCCAGCATTTGCTAAATTGCACCAAGAGGAGTCAGTATTTCAGTACCCAAACCATCCCAAGAGTTCCTAAGCAGAATTCTATAACCTGTGTCCTATGTCACAGCTCTGCTAAAGGACTAGAGACTTTTGAATGATCCAGCAGACCATTTAAAACCTGGATAACAAGCAAGAAAGTAATGGCAAGGCATCGTGTGCTGGACACAGCAGGGCTGTGCTCATTCTGCGCATCGTCGTGGGCTGCTGCTGGTGCACGAGGCCAACAGTCCTGCGGCACTAACGGCAAAGTGGATTTCACAGTGACCAAAGCTTGGCTCAGCCCCTGGAAACCCAGGCATAACACGTTCCTTAAATTAATTCATGGAGAGAAAGCAGATGCCGAAAGAATGAAATTCTGCCTTTCCTTCTGAGGGACTCTGATAGACAACGTTTTACAACTGCAAGAAGAGTAGGCTTTTCTGGTGAAGCAGACAGGAATTTTTAAAGGTTCTTCTTGGTCCCCTGGGATAAGAATCGGCCGGGTCAAAATAGTGTTGTTCTTGAATGTGAAAGAAATGGATAAGAGATGCACCACCATTAGTGGAAATACAGCTATTCCTAAGCATGGACATCAATAGAAGGAAAAATTGTTTTTGTGATAAATTCGTTGTTGGACATGGCACAGTACATTCCTGCTACAGAATAATATTGTTTCCTTCTGTTCAACTCAGCAGACATTGCACCAGCCTGAGGACTGGGCATCATTCACACATTAAAAAAATATCCCCTTCACTGTATGAACAAAAAGAATGACTGATGGGATAGACTTAGGTGGAATTCAGACCACAAAATGCACCGTGCTGCACATAAACTTACAGGCTGCCAGCAGCGTGGTATTTTTCCTGCCTGAGGTGTCTCACTCTTGTTTATTGGTAACTGTTTCCTTAAAAGTGGAATCATAAGTCACCTCTTCCATCAAGGAAGGCAGTCATAAAAGTACCGTTAATGGATATATTTCTTTGCATATTACTGTGTCCTAAATAGATTGGGGAATGAATGAGGCATTAACAAATGCAACACCAAGATAAGAGGGCAGAATCGACGAGCAGAGTATTCTTTCACGAAGCTTTCTGTCATGTTGGTGACTCAGTTGTGGCATCTGCCTCACTTTACATGGTGTAAAACAGCCCCCTAAGCCCCCTAAGCAGAGTTAAGCAGTTTTGACATTTGAACCTTGTATCAATTTGCTTTCTTGGAGTTTTTTCACGTACAGAATCTAAAGACAAATAAAAGACCAACAGTGATAAATTCCTTGCAGACCCTCCTGGTTTCTATGAGAAATTTGGGGAGGCATTAAATGAAAATATTCATAAAGATACTTTAATCCCCGGAATCCTCCTTATGCCAGTAGTGTAAACCTGGTCATTGGGTGCAGGACTTTTGGTGGAGATGAACTGGGAGGAAGCTGCAGAAGAGCAGCCAGCATTGCAAAGTGGTTTTTGTTGCCTTGTAGGGTGGAACAGTGAAGAAGTGTAAAATGTGTTCCAGCCTGCTTTCTTTTTTTCTTTCATTTTTTTTTCTTTCGTTCTGATGAAAAAGACGAGTCTACAAAATATGAAAATGAAGTATTTTCTTTAACAACTCAGAAGAAAACAAGAGGCTGTAAAATTACTCTTAATCATGTTGTAGAAATGAAGAAAGAACCATCAGATTGAAACTGTGTATCTTGAATTGCTGTAATTTAGCCCTGTTTTTTTGTAGGAACTCCAGCACAGTAGGTGAGCTTGAAAACAATTGACTAAGCGTAAAGAAAATCCTAATGGCATATGTAGATTCTGATCTGCACCCTTGGCTAGAACTAGTTACAGAGCTCATTCAAATGTGCATCAAACAACACATTGCTCAAAAAGATTCACTTGCCTTCAACCTATAATAAAGTACATATTGCCTTTTGTGTGGCTCAGCTGAGGTACTTGACACAGCAGAACTTTTTTACTTTCTGATTTCATTAGATATAAATGTATCACCTGGTTGTGTTGGATGAGCACTTTTTTCATATGTTTTTATACCTGCTTACACATCGGCGTACATTTTTCAGACACTTATACACGTGTAAGAGTATATGGTAGTTCTGCTGCTGTGTGTTTCCGCATGTGTTATGCAAACGAAGAAATCACTTGAGTGAATTTCATAGTCATCCTAAATTAGAAAAAAAAATCCTTTCTCAGACACTATCGAATAATGTGTTTCCATGCTGCATATTTCACAGAGAAGGCATTAAAAATGTCATGAGATTAAAAGAAATACTAGGAAAGGAAAGCCTTGTATTCCTCTGCATCTAAATACAGTCTTTCTGATCTCAGTCATGTCAGTTGGAGGGGCTTGAGGAAAAAGCTGGCTTGTAATTAAAAATATTCTATTGTCTCCAAATCCAAGAAAATATAGCTGCTTATTTTAATTGATTGTAGCAATACAACAGCAAGATCCAATACAGTGTGATACAGTGTGCTATAAATTGAGGTTTGCAGTGCTATTCCATTAAATATTGATCTTTTGGAGAATCTCAATACAAAATGAAAATCCCTACGGGGTGTTTCAAGTACTTTGAAGCAGTCTAATTCTTCTTCCCCTTTGGAACACAGCAGCTGCATCAAACATGAGAAACTTCTGTGCTTCCTTTGACTCCTAAAGCATTGGCTCCTAGTTTGAAAGCAAATTCCTCTCTTAAAAGATAAGAACTATTATGTACAGACTGCTTTAGAGATAATCATTTGTCATTTCCTCCCTTCCCTGGCTCCACGACCCTGGCAAAATCAGAACACTCTGTCTCGTTCTTAGTGTTTCATAGTTCTTCAGTATTTCTGAGTCAAGGTCAAAAAGAATCACATAGCTCTTCTGCCAACGTGAGTAATGTGAAATGTTTTGTGTATCCTGGGAAATAGCTTTCGCCTTCCGACAGGCCTGCCATAACCTCTGGTGAAGAGCTTCCCAGTCCTTCGGTATGTTCTTACCTGCACTTGAGAACTCCTGTACAAGAAGCACATTGTTTACTCTGCTTCCCATATTTTTCCCTGGAGCCATATAGGAAGAGCTCCTTCATACTGGGTTACCCGTCACTGACATCTCCCAGATTGTTTAGCTATGCAGAAGAGCATATATTTTTTCTAAGGAGAACACAGAGATGTAACTATTTTCTCAGTGCATAGCTTACAAATGCCTTATACCTAGAAAACAACATTATTCTTTGCATTATTAGAGAGGCAGGTCCCTTTTATCCCTGAGGAAAGAGTGTAGAGTAGTCCCCCTCAAAAAAATCCCATGACAACACTAGATGTAGCAGCAGAGAGGCCAGTACTTATCCCAGCAACTAAGATATATCTGTCTGGATAACTATACAGGTGCTGTTAATCACTCTTCTACAGTGAAGTCCTCTCCTGGGGCAGTACTGAGATGATTCAGAGCAGTGTCTCTCAAGAGTTAATGTCCAACTGTGAATTACTGCTTCCTAGTGTCTCCAGACTGAGACAGATGTGGTTGCCTCAGTTGCACTGAGTCACATCTTCATAATTTTTCATGATCAGAGAGTCTTGAAGCTTATTTTTATTACCAGGGAAAGGAAGGAGTCTGATATGATCATCTCACTCCATCGCCGGAAAGCCCCATGCATGGTCCTGCAAGGACTGAGCCTCGGGCTGGCTTCGTTCCAGTCCAGTTCACTCCTGCCTTAGAGCCTGTCAGTTCTGAAGTGCCGTGTTTGTTCCTCTGTTAACAAAAGTGTTGTTTTGCTATGGCCAGGGATTTCACTAGCAGCTCAGCGATTAAAATATCTCAAAATGACTTTCATTTCAGGCAGTTTAGCACTTCCAAATAGAAATGATCTGGCTCAGAATCACCACAGGTGATTCTCATCCACTATAAACCTTCCTCTCCAATCTCATTCACATACACTGTAATTTATTTTCCTAGTAAAGAGTCCATCATTCACTCACATTCACATATTTAACGCTAACCCCGCTTCTCAGCTTGCATAAATCAATGTTTTTCCATTGATTTCAGTTGAGCTGTGCCAGCTGAAGTTCTATTTTATTTCAAAAGTAGAAAAATAATTGCTTAATTCTGTGCAATTTTGAGTCTGACCTTTTGAATTTAAAATTGGCTCCTGAAAAACAACATTTTCTTCTTCAGAGATCAATCTTGCCTCTTACCCCACCCAGACCATAGTCTAAAAGTGCTAACACTTTTCTTTTCTTACTTCCTTTCACCAACTAGCATTAACCATGGGCAAAGCATGGCTAGAGCAAGTTTCCAGTCTTTGTTCCAACCTCTCTCTCTCCAGATATAGAGCTGCAGCTGCAACCTATTATTTCTAACTGCTGTAGCTTTCTTCAGACCATCCAACACTGTGAAGGAAGAGAAACAAAACAAGACAGAACAAATCTTATGCCTGCAGTTAATAATCTGTCTGTGTAGGCAGAAACTTCATGCTGAAGCCATTTTCATCCAGATAAGGCTCTTATAGATAACCATCGCCTTCTGTATTATGCAGATAGTAATTCTATATAAGTGCTCAGCATCGATTCTTTGTTTTCACATTTTGAAATTTATTTTCACATTTTCCACTTTTTTTTTTTTTTTTTTTTTTTTTCTGTTTGCCTAATCACTTTGGACCATTTTTCAATTTGTACTCAAGTAAGAATCTGGCTGAATAAGAACTACACAGTTATTGTTCTATAATCATAGAAATTCCCATTTTCACAGTGCAAACACTTCTGCTTTCTGGTACAGCAAAAAAAAAAATGATGATATCACTTAGTATTTTAATTGTGCATAGAATCTAATATAACTGCTGGGTCCTTTAAAAGTAGCAGGTTTATTTAATAGACAAAACTACAAGCAATTCCGTATTTCTTTACTTCTGTGTTTCTTTCTAAGCAAACTAAAATTAGTTTTCAATCAATTTGGTTCAGCCTAGCTTTATAGTGAGAATGAATAAAAAAGGAAATGGGTCTTGGGAGGGGGGGAAAAGGAGAAACATGCATTTGCTAATGGCATGGTGATAACTTTGCTTCCATATTCATTCTAAATAAACATAAAAAATGTTTGGCATATGATTGTAGGAAGAACTCGTCCACAGCACATTGTCTTTATCATAATAATCCTACAGAAACATGTTGCCAGTTGCAAATGATTCACAGCATGCACAGCTAGGTTTGACATTGCCAAGATATTTGTAAGTTGAATGATGTGATTTTGCTTATTTAATAGCATGTTTGCCTCCTTGTGCCTCTTTAAAAGACAGTTTGAGTCCAGAAGATTTTTTTCATATCAAGTTGATATTTTCTTTCTACTTCCAGGTTTATAACAGTTGTTGCTTGCAATATTCCAAGAAGCTTTCTTCCTACTTCCATTGCTTGCTTGCTGGTTTTAAAGTTTTATTGAGCAACCTAAATAGACTGCATATATGGATTTCTGCTGTCATGCTTGCTTTTACTGGCTTTACAGTAGATCTGAGGGCAGTGTCTATTTCGAACTGGTGCTTAAGAGCTAGCCTGTTTTCATTAGTATTGTCTTCCTTCTTTCTAGGCTCTTAAGGATGACGATGCTGAGACTGGGCTGACTGATGGGGAAGAGAAAGAAGAACCCAAAGAAGTGGAGAAATTAGGGAAAATCCAATATTCTTTGGATTATGACTTCCAGAATAACCAGGTTTGAAACATAAAGCATGTACCATTTCATTTATGTGTTGGCGAGGGGAGAGTAAAGTAAGCCGTTTAGGTACAGTAGATACTTCTGAAATGATTATTTGCTTCCACTGAGTTGTGAGTTAATCTAAGACTGAATGTTTGTGATGGTTCATGACAAAGTATTACTAAACTGATATTTAGTGTATTCTGAAACTATATCGTACCTTTAATCAAAATTGATTATGTGGTTTTATCTAATTATTATTAATAATTTGTATTAAAGTGTCACCAATAAATGTCAAGTCACATTATACTATATAGTTTACATGCAGACAGTAAAAGACAGCATCTGCCTTTAGGCAGTTAAAATGTAAGTGAAGAAAAGATGGGGAAAAAGAGAAGAACGCAGAAGTGATTCATCGTATGTCTTTTAGCAAGGTTAAAAGACCCTTGGAATAGCTTCCTGTCACTATATGAAGAGTCCACTTTACTTCATTAACCTGCTGCATCCGATTCTGTTGCTCTCCATAAAAGTACATCTATCAGCCAACAGATGTTTAGTTTGAAACTAGAGTCCAAATAAAAAGGTCTGTCTCCCAAAGAATCATAGAATCATAGAATGCTTAGGGTTGGAAGGGACCTCTAGAGATCATCTAGTCCAACCCCCCTGCATACGCAGGGACACCTAGAGCACGTGGCACAGGACTGCATCCAAGCGGGTTTTGAAGATCTCCAGAGAAGGAGACTCCACAACCTCTCTGGGCAGCCTGTTCCAGTACTCTGTCACCCTCACTGTTAAGAAATTTTTCCTTAAGTTCCTATGGAATTTTTGATGTTTCAGTTTCCGGTCATTTCCTCTAGTCCTATCAGTGGCCACCACTGAAAAGAGACCATGACCGTCCTCTGCACTCCCTCCCTTGAGGTATTTATATACACTGATTAGATCCCCTCTCAGCCTTCTCTTCTCCAGGCTGAACAGGCCCAGCTCCCTCAGCCTCTCCTCATAGGGCAGATGTTCCAGGCCCCTGATCATCCTTGTAGCCCTGCGCTGGACTCTCTCCAGCAGCTCCACATCCCTCTTGTACTGTGGAGCCCAGAACTGGACACAATACTCCAGATGCGGCCTCACCAGGGCTGAGTAGAGGGGCAGGATCACCTCCCTCGACCTGCTAGATGAAGAACAGGAAAGATGGACAGAAAGAATCTCTAGTCAAGGACTAGTTTTCCTCTGCACCTCTCTGAAGCTGAGGTGTTGCATGGATAAGACCAAACTTTGGCATATATCCCCAGCTTTTAGCCACTCTAAGGTGTTGTAAACATAAACCCAATGCATTTAGCAAGCCTGGTGACATCCTAGGCTAGCCTACCCTGTGGCCTCTTGCCATGGTTGAGGCCACCTTCATCAATTATTACAGTTTATAGACTCATTAAAACTCATTGTTCTTCACTTTGGAGTAAGTGCACAGAAACATCTTCCTTACTTCTACTACATGTATTCCTGTGAAATTGAAAACATATATCATGTTTTTCAACAATGTCAGCCAAAGCACATCATTTTTCTCTGTTTAGGGAAGGAAATGACTACTGCACTGAAATCCCTGTTAGTTCCTACTCTGTGTCTAAACAGACTTCTAGATCTACTTGTGATTTATTTCCACAGTATGAATTCAGTCTTTATCCGATGCTGTTTGTGGAATGAAGCAAAATCACTTGTTGCAAGACAAAGAACAGAAAGAGAAATTAAGAAAATTTTCCATGTCAACAGTAGTATATTTGCAGACAGCTATGATCTGGCACAATGCATAATATTTCCCTATGTTCTCAACTGTCTTCTGACTACCCATGCTTGTTTGTCAAAGCAAAAGACAAAAAGAATTCAGAAGCCTTTCAAGAATCTATGGTTAAAGCAGCTTTTCCTCAACTCCCAAAGCAAAATCTTCAGCAAAATCCTTTTTCCTGTCCATGCAATGAGTCACACTGATCCCTCTTGAAATCGGTGTGAAATGTTAGATCCTTCAAAAGCAGAAGATCTAAAGGGGGAAAGGAAAAGCTGCAAATGTGTTCTGACAAATGGATTTTAGTTTCCTTACAATATAAAAATAAGCTTTCTGTGTGAATTTCATTAAGGGAAATGTCATGTTGATTTTGAGAGCTATGCAAAAGAAAATAGGATGAGAAAGCAACAACTCTGTAAAAGTGTGTAGTATTTAATTAAGGTAATAAATTCTGTGAGTTGTGAATTCGTATTTTATTTTGCTACCCTAAACTGGCTTGCACTCTGGAATTTGTTTGGGGAGTATAAAAGAGTAAAACAAGAGATTCTGTTAGGTTGGTATAGCATGGTGGCATGAAAATATGAACCAGAAATTCAGTTATTAGTCAATATGTTGCACAGGATTATAAATGGCGGCAAGATGGCCAAAGTACTCTCCGGAGCATGATGTTTCAGCTTTAGGGAGAAAAAATTTCAAAGGGAAGTGAATTGCTTTTCCACTGTAAACTAAAAGATCTTGAGCCTATCAATGTATTTATGAACAATTTTGCATCTAGAATAACAATGAGAGAGAAAAAGGAGAAGTGTTTGATACAGATAAAGAAAAATGCCTCATGAAGCTTAAGGGTCCACAGGTGGGAAGGCATGCAGACCATACTATGAATTTAAAACTGGCAGAAATAAATTCAACTTTAAATAATTTCATGAAGTCATAGCAACTTCTTTATAGCCTGGCAAGTGTTCTGTAGTCCAATTTTTGGATCTTCTGTTTCAAATTTTAAACAGGTCATCCATGAGAGAAGCACTTTTCTCAGATTTAGCAACCAGTTCTCAATCTCTTCTTTTCAGATTGACTTTAATGAGTTGCTTGAATATTTATATTAGTTCCATGTAGATGAAATGAGTGTTAAAAATACATTCTTCCTCCTAATTCCCTTGTTCTAATGAGGCCTAACATAGGCTGAGAGGTCTCGATATTATTGTAACACAAACTGTATTAGTGACCAGTTTAGAATAACGTGAGCGTTCTTTTATAACACTCAAAAATGACCACAGCATTTAAAAGCTTCAAATGTGTTTCCATCTTATTTTTAAAAAGTTGTTTAAGAAACTAATATTCCCATTCTGCAATGAAAGAAGAACTGATATTAGAACTTAGTTACCAAAAGTTAGGCCTGATTTTTTTTTAAGACTTTGTCCTTAGGTAATCACTTAAGCTCCTTTGTGCACATTGCGATGGAAATTAAATATAAGGAAGACTGCAAAACTCACCTGCAGAGCTCAACCTGAAAATTTTCTGCTTTCTATATCTCCTTCTTGTGCTTGAGAGTGGGGGTGGGTGTTCTGTGTTGAGGATTTAGAATTCAAATTTTGTAGTTAAAATTACACATTCTTGATTGTTTAATAATGTGATTTCTATTCATGGTGCCCAGCATAGGAAAATAATACACAAGAGGCAATGGCAATTGAAAGTTATTTGATTGCAGTCTTTAAAAAGATTAATTCTGTATTTAGCCGTAATCAGCAGCCCTTTAAAATCTCTTTTCTGCTTAAAAAGAGTCTTTGTAGAGCCAGCATCTGCCATAATTCGTTTGTAGTCTACAGCTTTGCTTCGTTTGCTTTTCTTGAAGAGTTTCCTTGAGGGGCAGGGGAAACATTTTTTCATAGACCAGATATGTATGTATATGTGTACATGTGTGTGTGTATTTTTCTGTTAAATATTTTTTTATAAATATCTATTTGAAGTTACATTTTGCTGTTTTTTTTTCTTTTTTCAGCTTTTGGTTGGGATCATTCAAGCAGCTGAGCTACCTGCATTAGATATGGGTGGTACCTCTGATCCCTATGTAAAAGTTTTCCTTCTGCCTGATAAGAAGAAGAAATATGAGACAAAAGTCCACAGAAAGACCCTTAACCCTGTTTTCAATGAGCAATTTACATTCAAGGTATTTCTGCTATTTATTGAAATATCTTTCTTTAATCACTTTGCACACTAACAAGTCATCTCATGCTCAACTACCAAGACACATCTTAAGTTTACTGGTAACCAGGGCAATTGGAATTTTTCAGTTGCAGAAACATCTGATATTCAATCTAATGTCGAGAATGGTATTAAAGAGGGATAGATTCTCAGCAGGTGTAAAAGGCTGGAGCTATCCTGATTTATGACAGTCTGATTCATATATTGGAGACTACTTATATAAAAGTTGGAGACTACTTATATGAAAATAGGAAAAGAGTGACATTTTGAGAAATGCCAGGTGAATTTCACTAAACCAGCATTTTCTTTAAATGTCTTTGTTGTCTGATTTATGAAATTCAGTATACCATTTCATTTTCCCTCAAAAATAAATTAAAACTCAGGGAAGGCAAATGGATGAAGGAAGACACATCAGATTAATCTTGTTATATTTTGCCTCTCTCCTGTCATATCAATTCTTTACCATGCCACTTTACATATGAGAAGAAATTGTGACTCTGGTTAATGATATCAATATTAAATAAATATAGCTAAGCTTATATTTTAATATTTAAGTTCTTCCAATAGTAGCTATGAACAATGTCTTCCTAAAATTGTAGCCATGCCTAAACTCCAGTTAAATTTAAAAAAAAAATGGAATGCAATTCTGCATGTTTCAAAGGGCTTCTCCTAATATACATTTGTCTGCTGTTACTTTAGGCCTTTCACTCTATGCCCAGTCTTATAATGACAGCTACAAATTGAAAGCAGGAACAGGGAGAGACTCAGGCTGTGTAATCATTCAATGAGAAAGATATCCCTGGAGGTCACAGCTACTACTGCATACATAAGCTTATTTTTTTCCCTTGAAGATGTTCATAAAAATAATCTTTTTGTGGGAAGGTATTTTTTTCCTTGAGCTTTCCTTAGAGAGTATTTAAAAGAAAACAGAGTTATAAATTACAGATTCCAGTGCAGCACACACAAACAAACAGAAAAAAAGAAATAACCAGTAATCCTGTCATTGAAAATGAAGGTACAAACTATAATCAGAGCATCCACTCCTGGGCTATAATGTCCACTCGTTTGAAGTCACGTCTTTGATATTCAGATTTTACTCTTCAGAAGAAAATTACAGCTTTCTAAGCAAGAATTGGCAGTGATGTTTAGGTGCATCCCAATAGGGTACTGGTCATCCCCTGGATACTGCTTTCTGTACTTAGGAGAAAGCAAACAGAACATGCCAAGTACTATCATTCTTCCAGGGACTGTACTAAAAAAGACAAGTGACCAAGAATACCCGTGAACTGGTGCTGCAGCTTTAATAATTATCTTGTTTGGGGACCACTATATTTTGTTTTATTTATTCTGGCACAGCCTTACTCATGTGAATCATTTGCACAGTTTGTGGCTCCCCTTGGCAGCCCTCCTACCCATGTCTGGGCAAAGCTGCCGATGGGGCACCCCAACTGGGCGCTGCTGCCCTCTCCCAGGCTCGCAGATGTGAGCCACCTGCTTTCCTCTAGCAAAGGGTTGAGGGGGAAGAGATGGGCTATTTCTCTGCTCTGCTACGTCTTCAGACCCAAACCCCATCCCTTATCTTCTTGAGGTGGCTCCTTCCATTTCTATTTCTCAGACACCTGCAGCACAGCTCTGTGGCTCAGATGTCTCTCAGGGCAGGTTCAGCTCGACCTGTCAGGGCAAAAAAAAAGACTCCTATATGTGTCTCCTTACCAAGGTCTCACCTGCATTGTCTGAGCTTAAACTGAGCATCTCTGAGCTGAGTAGAAAGCTGGGAGAGGGAACAAGCCTTTAAGGGAGCCAAGAACATCTTCTGCTGCCCCGAACAAGGCCAACGCTGCATTAGAGGAACAGAAATGGAGGAAGCCTAGATCTTCTTGCAAGATAACTGAGCTTTATTGAAGTCAAGTTAATGATAAAAATTAAAAAAAAAAAAAACAATAAATGTAGCCTTCTCATGCCCATCCCAAATTATGGGACCCATTAAGCAATCTTGTAAACTGGTAGAAAACAAAGCTTTAAAATGTCTCTAGTTTTAATGCTATGTAAAATGCATGTGAAATTATTTAGAGTTTTGTCATCCATACACACTTATCTTCTATAGCTTTTTAGAAGGATAATTACATAACTAATTTACATAATCAAAATAAAATTTGCTATAGTGTTTATTTCCTTTTTAATATAATACTCAGCCCTGCAGCTCCTTCATTGATTGTACACAGGAATGGAAACAAGAGTTGGCCCTCAATTTTAAAAGTTTCTTGTGAATGTTATGTAACATGAAGTAGAAAAACTTCTTATGTTATTATTTAGCATTTTAAAAATCAATTTGAAGCCAAACAATAACAAAATGTGTGAGGCTCCTAAGGTTTAAATAGACCGGAACATACGGCTATTAGCATGGCCAATGATAATGCCATGCTTTCATTTCTCTTTTAATACAGACATTTAATAAAGAAATGTCTACTGAAGCCCATGGAAACCATTTATACTTCCAAAATATATTCAAACTGACCAAGGGTTCAATGTTAAGTCCAAATAATTCCTAAATAAGGCTTTTCCAGACAGCCACTCAAGTGTAACTTACCTGAACTGCACAGCTTTGTCTGAATATTAAAAATGTGACTCATAAACATCTTAACCTACAGCATCTGTCTGAAGTACATCAGAACAGCTGGAGAATTAGTCAGAACTTGGCTTTCTGCCACCACAATTTCTAACTGTGCACTGTGACTTTAGAACAAACCTCAGTGTCCACAGTGTGAAAGGTATAATAATGAATAATATGTCTTGGCAAGTAATAGGTAGTTGTACTGTAAGGGAACTATTCAGTGCCTAATTAGTTTGTGTTGAATACAGTAAGCCAATTCTGTTTTTTTTCCATCAGTCTGTGAGCTAGCCATTTCCAAGTAATGACAGTTGATTTATTGAGGAAAAAATACTCTTGTGCGGAAAGTTCATATGTCTTAGGTGCAAATAATTGAGCTTCCTGTTTCAGTTTCATCATCCACAGAATAATTTGGAGTAGAATGGAAAAAAACCCCGAAAGTGATGAGTGAGCTGCCACCTTGTTCTATTGAGTGCAATAGCCGAGTCACACAAAATGCTGCAGCTGGTGATGCTGAAACAAATATGCCCCATAATTTTCCCTGCAGTTCAATTTACCTGAGATGACAGCTGATAAAGCAAAGAAATAGATTTGCATTGTAGTGGACTCATCTTTATTGTCTGAGCGTTTGTCATTTTTCTCTCCTCTGCAGGTGCCATACTCGGAGCTGGGTGGAAAAACTTTAGTGATGGCAGTTTATGACTTTGATCGTTTCTCCAAACACGATATCATTGGGGAATATAAAGTTGCGATGAACACGGTGGACTTCGGTCATGTGACGGAGGAGTGGAGGGACTTGCAAAGTGCTGAGAAGGAAGAGGTAGGAAAAATCATTTGTTTATATCAAGACACTTTTATCCTCAGCTGGAGAAAGAGTCAAAACAGAAACTTTTTTTTTTTTTCTAAAACATTCTCATCTGCTATGAGCATTTCTCAGGTTGATAAATTTTTGATATATCCTGTATTAATCCTACTTTTAGGAGTTTTTTAATCAATCCTTTTGATACTTTAAGCAACATATTAAGGAAATTTTCATGAGTTTGACTTGAAATGGTGCGGTTTATATCTTACTGTGCAGGAAGGTAATGGCAGATCTTAATTGAAATACTTCTGCCGCACAATAATAACCATTGATTAGAATTGTGTGTTTAACAAAGATCTTGGAATGAGCAGCATCTATTAGCTCCTAATAATACAAATATTAGCTCCTTCTACTATTTTCCTCTCTCTGCCACCATCCTGTGTGTTCTTTAGTAGATATATGTACACAAGACACTTTTTCGAAATATTTCATAACAAATTTTGCATTTCGTGAGATTCTTCATCCTGGCAAGTCCACCTTCTTGCTTACTATGGGAACATTTTCTGCTCAGTTTTACTTTATTTTTCTTTTTGATTGCTAGGTAATATCTGCCCACTCATACTAGTCAGGGTGCACAGCACGCTTCATTCTCTAGTGAGAGGAGGATGAATCTAAGCCTGACTCCCTCATTGTCTGATTTAGCTAATAAACTGCTTTGTATTCCAACCACTGCTTCTGTAATTGAAAAACCAATCTTTGGTTGACATTTTTCCTTAATACATGTAATGAAAACCTGAATATTGTATTCAGAATACAAGTTGAGAAAATTCAGCAAATAATTATTTTCATTCCCCCTTTTAATTTTCAGCAGTACCGTGCTGCCCACTCAGATTTTACAAGGTGGTAGATTTTATAGTCTTGCTTTTTGTAGTGTTGTTTTTTTAAGACTGTGTTTTCAGTTCTGTTTCTTCTGCTTCTTGTTAATTTGAAAGCCATTGCTACACTGAGGCTATCCTGCATAGCATTTTTTTTTTTTTCATTGGGACATCATGTGCAGGACTCTAACTGTAATTGCTTGTGATGGCAACCACACTATACAATGTATTTTGCTTCCACTTTGAGAGCTAAAGATGAATATGTCAAAATGTTTGCAGCTCAAGGACCTTTAAAGTCTGGACACGCTGAAAGATGAAAAAGTGAAATCAGAGTGTATTAATCCTTCCCAACAGTATGAAATATGACTAATTCTGAATTCTATCACCTAAGCTTCTGTTCTAGTACTGTAATATCAACATGCATACTGCTTTCCTGTTGCAAAAAAAATGTAAAATATAGACCAAAAAAAGAACTTAACCTCTCTCCTTTTAGTATAAATTTAACATTTTAGAACATTAGCAATATTCCCATATGTAGGTGACTGATAAAATGATATACAGTAGAGTGGGTTTTTATTTACATTGAACAGCAAAACATTGAACTTGCTCACTCACAATGACAGATTGACACAATGACAGTCTCTGGTTCCTTCATAAAGTTCATACCCTCCTAATACAAAACAATGTTAAAGTGACTTGAAATAGGTATTGACCAGTGTGAGCTACTTCTAGTACCAAAGTATATATTGTAAAATAGAAGAAGCACAAATGCATTATGACTTGAATGGAACTTGTTGAAATAAAACAAGGTAGTTAAATGAAACAATTCTGACAGTATTTGGAAATTGGAAGAATATTTCAAGAAGTTCAAACAATTTGCAGCAAGATATAAATCTAAAATGAAGCTTATTTGTGCTTTCAGAGCTCACGTAAAGTGACAGATTTGCATGTATTTGTCTTTTGTTCATGCAAATGCCATATTTGCATGGTAACTGGAAGCTGCCTGTCCTCAGTTCTCATTTGAGCCTTTGCCCTCTCCATAGTCATATTTGAGCCTCAGCCCTTCTCAGCCTGCCTTTATATTTCCTGTGCTGCATATGCAGGGGAAAAAATGCCATTTTTGCAGAGTGTTTTTTTTTTTTTAATAGGGACTTTTAGAAGCCATAACTCAAGTGTTATTTTTAATAAGAAGCCCAGCTTATGAGCCTGTGAAAATATTCTTGCACTCTTTTTTATTATTATTATTATGTATGTATGTATGTATTTATTTATTTATTTATTTGGTAATAGTAAAGGCTTCTGTTTCACTTCCACATCTCTGCTCACCAACATCCAAAGTATCCAGTGAATATGGAAAATTGTCATAGCATTAGCTGGAGACTTAGTTAATCTTGAATTTCCGTAAAATAGAATTTGACCTGATAAAAATGAAATTTGATCCCACAGAAACCAGTTAGCCAAGAGTTAGGTAAGACAAGTGTATTCAAACCAAAATGTCTTCGTTTGTGTTTGAGCTAATTTATGTGTGTCACACATATGTTGAACCTCATCTAAATAATTGCTTAGCACAATTTAGGGAAGAAATCTCTACCCAAGCCAAGAGAGTTATGTGTTTAATGGTTTGGGGAGCTGTGGTTCCCAGGAAATGACGTTTCCTGGGAAATGTGTTTCCATATTTGATTATTGCCAAGTCACTGCTCCTTTGCTCGGCAGCAAAGACGCCAGCCAAGCTGTTGGTCGTAAGTCTGTCATAACAAGCAAGGGGCAGGGAGGCACAGAAGAGATGGGATCTCCATTAAGCTGTTATCAGCTAATACAGCAGGCATGCAGAATTTGCAGCAGACATAATGCACCAAAACCACAAATTAAATGCAGAGCCTATAGTAAGATCAGGCATACCTGATACTTAGTGGGTTTTGGTCTCCTGCAATGATTTGGTCTCCTGCAATGATGCTTTCACAGCTTGTCTGAAGCTATGTATAAGCTAGCATTTCAGAACACTGTTAGCTACAAGGAAATGTCTAAAACTTTAGAGTAATACTACTTTACTTTGTCTGAAAATGTGATCTGCCTGGCATTTTGGAATTATTAGGCAGTAAGGAGTCAGAGAACACCTGGGATACTCTAATATGTTAATAGAAATGTTTTATGCATACTGCATATATGTAACTTAAAGACATTTTTAATATTTCACAATTGTTACTATGGGCTTTGGCTTGCAAATATGCACACCAAGCGGTACCCTCACTTCGGAACTAACAAATACCATACTGCAAGTACAAAGGCTAATATGATTTGCCTAGGCTAGATGTGTAGCAACAGGCGCATCCTTACATCTTGTTAGCGATTACAAGCATGGTGGGGCAACCTGGATCTGTAATTCTAAGAAAACATAAACTTGGAATTAAAACCTTAAGCAAGTAGATTTCATCAAGAATAGTATGGCAAATATAATTATGTTTTATTAACATGAAAAATCTCTTGCAGTAGTCCACATTTTATAATTACAAATCGTGAATTTGTCCCTGAAAAGCATATCTGTATGTAGTCTACATAATTCGAGAAATAGCAGTTTTTGTCTTTTTTTTTTTTTTGCCCTTACAGGATTTAGATAGATTTTTCAGTTCCTTACAACCTACCACTAATTTAGAATGCTAAACCTGTTATCAATTAAGTGTACCAAACTATTCTTTATGTTTTAATTATGAACCAAATACAAGATATATGCCAAAGCACATCAGTGGCAAACATGACCAGTTTTGAAATAGTCATCTAAGTGGCATCAATAGAGTACAAAAATCTTATTTTCATTTCACTTTATGTAGAATTCGTTTGTTGCACATCACAGAATATACAATCTAATGAGCACTATAATCATAAAAGAGGAATTCATTTTACAAGCAGTTATTCTTCTTTTTTACTCAGAAAGCTCCACTGTACTTTCCATGCATTTTTTTTTCTATATGGGCTTAAAATTCCTAGCAAAGGATGAAGGTTTAATGAAATATTTGAAGCTTACCTACCTCTGCTGGCCCAGCTATCTGAATGTCATCTCAGTGACATTCCATTTGCTTCTGGGAAAGCTCTTGTCAATATATGTATTGGTTAAGCACTTGGAAAGTAAAGGACTCTGTAAGCTTTTGTTATGCCTGTGGAGTGCTTTGGGAATGTACAAGTCTGCAGAATGGTTGCTAAGTATTGGGGAGGCCACTATTAATGAGCTACATACTTGAATCCTTTTTCCTGAGCTGTTTTTAGTTCTGCTACCTTTGTGAAGTATGGTGGCAATTTATCTAATAGTCCTTCAGTCTCATATGACTGAGGGCATGGGAGGGAAGAGAGCTAGATACTGAAAGATTATTCCCTTTTACCAAGTTTGACATATAATGGTTTGGGCACAAAGTGTAAAAAAACAGATGATAGGAGTTTGCTCCTCTGTGTCATCTACCAGATGCCACTGCCATTAACTTTATCTGAGTACACACTGCATCCAATATCTGTTATCACTCCAGTACATAAGGCTAGACAGAGCTCTCCTTCACTCCCAGCAGTATGAATCATTCTGAGAGTCATCTCCTGCATACCTCAACCGATTGCTCTCCAGACGCTTTGTTATATTGGCACTTAAATTAAAAACCTGTCGTAGCAAATATTCCAAGAAATCTGGAGGATTGTGGGAATACCAAGAGGAGCAGAAAGGGCTCCTCTTTGGAAGTAGTGGGGAAGCAGAACTTCCTTCTATAGGGAGGAGGATCTTCAGCCTGCAGAATCCACCCCAAAGACTTATGCAGAACCTCTAGGAGTCCCCACAAGTATGACAGTGGCCTGGGAAATGGAAGGCTGGATCTGTGAAATGTCACATGTATGCTCTTCATGCGGGTTATTCTTTCCTCTGTCTTCGAAAAGTAAAGCTGAAAGCAAGAGTGCCTGTGGTAACCTTCATGGAAGTTGAAGATTGACAAAACTAGTAAGCCATCTAGCTCCATGAATCTTCAGCACTGAGACGTGCAGAGAGTTTAGAAGAAAGGACATTGGTAAAAATGTTGCCGTCAAATCACACCAGCAAATCACTGTCATTTTGCGTTATCCCAGAGACGGACGGATGATCTAATAGGCCTTTTCCCATCTCTAATAATAACACTTAGCTCTTATACAGCTTTGCAGATATCACCGTGCTTTGCAAAAGAAAGTATCATTATCCCTATGGAGATGCTGTCAGAGTGTCCAACATTTTAAAATGTGAGGTCACCTTTGCTTAGATGCATGTTAAATGGGCTCACTATGTTTGCTGCATGGTATTCAACTTTTCCCAAGTTCACTCCATCTTATGACTACTTGAAATTTTAAATAAAAGGTTTTTTTAATGGTCAGATTTTGTGGCAGCATAGTATACAGTAAATGAACTGTGAACGGCAGCAACTGTCCTCAAGAGGAACTGAACTTGATAGGGAGACAGGGAGCAAAAGAGAGGTTGTTAAAATGTGGGAGATGGCTTAAATTTGGGGAATAAGCATGATGTGAAATTCTTCAACAGCTAGTTAGCTTCTTTTCCTCTTGAAATTTAAGAAGTTAAAATGCTGTGATTTGAAACGTAAAACCCTATGACTCAAATGGAGCGTTTGCAACACTTTGTTCCAGGCTATTAGGATTCTGCGTTTCTTTCCCTGCCTTTCATACTGATATTTTTGGCACTCCCACCGTATACCTTTGTCTTCTGTTAATACACACCCTCTCTGGAAAAGAAGCCAACCTTCGGAGGTCAGAGGCACTGTCTTCCTTTACAGACATTAAATTGGAATACAGAGACAGTAAAAATGAAGCAGAAGTTCAGAGATAGTGCTAAACAATATGCTCTCCAGAGACCAGAAAAACTTGCATTGCATATTTGTCAGAAAAGTACTTGTTACCATTTGGCTTTCAAGTACAGAAGGTCATCTTGAGGTACAACTGTGCTGACAAAGTGAGACCTAGGTCTGAACATCTATACTTATTGTGAACATCTAATGATCTAATAACATTTACAAAATAATACTAATAATTATTCTCAAAAAGGCCCATTCATAAAGGCCTTCCAGAAACTCACTGAAATATAAAGAAGTTATGGGGAAGATATAGTGCAAGAAAGATTCCCCATCTTTGCCTCTTGTAATGTAGTTGTTTTGATTTTTTGTTGCTCAAGTATAGGATATTTTAAAAAGCTTAACAGAGAAAACAGGGCAGGCCAACCGAAAGAGATTGAATAGCACTGGACTTGTATGTTAAGCATACAGGAGGATTTGGAAAGCAATGTTCTAAAGAGCTGAGAAGCTTTCTAGAAAGATGGTGAAAGAAAGCCTTAAAAATTCATTTAGCAAGACTTAAGTAGAATCTGCATTGCTTAGATCTTGAAAGTATTCTGCCATCTACCTACAGGTAATTTGGTCAATTATTATATTAGCCATCTGCATGGCTTGAAGTACGCTCAGAAAGAAGGTGCTAAAGGTTTGTGACACAGAAGTGTCTTGAGTTGAAGCTGTGAAAGGACTTCTGGGGAATTCAGCCATAATCCGTCATGGGGTCCTCCCAGTTATTAATAATAGCTCTATAATCTGGGAGAGATTGTAAATGCACTTGCAGAATGTGTCATTCAGTGTAAAAGGACCATGGAATATGCTATAAATGCCATTTTCCTGCTTTAATCTTCACCCTGACTTTTATTTATTTACTAATTTTTCTGATTGCCAACATCTGTAAATACTTTGTCCAAGCGCAGAATTTGCAGCCCTTACTAGGATTCTGCTCAAAAGCTTTGCACTAGTCCATGCTATTATCACATATCCTTTTGTCCCCTTCCTTTGCAAATGGCCAGAGTGACATTTATGTTTTATGAATGAGGGTGAGGAGCTAAAGGAAAGTGTAAGATGACTATATCAAAATACTCCATGATAAGTGTCATTAGCAGGAAACCTTCTCAGCAACCTTCAGAAGAATATGTTTTAACAGAAGAAGTGTTTTAACCGAAGAAGTGTTTCAACCATCAGGAAGAAAGAGCAGTTCTCTGAAACAAAAGACAACTTGCTCAGTAAAGGTTGAGACACAGGATGTGCCTGTCTTCTCCTATCTCTGTTGTGCCCACTCCATGCAGAACTAAAGGGCCGTAGTCTCCAGATGGATCAGAGAAAGATGCATTTTTGAAAAGGGTGAAGACAAAGATTTAGGAATAGTAGTCTAAGAGAGATTAGTATTCCTTCATCTTTTCTTTTTTTTTTTTCCTCTTTAAGCTCTTAAACACCGATTTAGACCATGTCAAGGATTACCATAGTAACCATTTAACCTCTTTTCAGAGCCTGTTGTATTTCAGTTTGGTTTAACAACGTGCTTAACTGGCACTTGAAGCACTTTGCATTATGCCTATGGCACAAATTGGCACCAAATGCCCTTATTTTAGAAAAAAAAATCACAGAATCTGGAAAAAAATACTGTATTAGAACTCTGAAGATATTAGACTATTTTTTTTTATTATGGTAATATTTTTAACAGGTAGAGGGCATGTAGATAGGGATACCAGGTCTTCTTTCTAGTCCAGATGATAATAGATAGAGAAAACTTGTTCCCGTAACTACCTGACAGTTAAATTCCACCAAAAGCCAAGAAATTACTCACATAGACAATTGATGAGGCTGCGTGTCTTTAGTACAATCAACCCTGTACCTCTTTCCTCTTTTCTTTGCAGCCTACTCTGTGATTGTAATTAGCATAATACAAAAAAAAAAAAAAAAAAAAGACATCATGATTTAAAATAGATTCTAAAATACTGCTGGAATAGCACAGCCTTTTTCTCTTGTTCATGTCTAATTCAGTCTTGGCAGGATGCTGTTATATAAAATAATAACCTGCAGAAAAAGCCTTTTTCACAGAATACCTCTGTTTCTGCATTTTATGCATTCCTGCCTTGTAGGTTAATGGAAAACTGACTGTCTAGATTTCTGGATCTTGCAGTCTGTGGCATAGACATAGGTCTTTCGAAGGACTGATTATAGCAAGGCTTTCACTTTCAGTCAAACAGACCAAAGCAAGTACTGTTATTCATGGATGTTCATAGGTAACTGTATGTGATACATAAAATTTAAAGAGGAAAACAAGATAGATATAAATGCTTTTCTGTGGCTTATCTGAATGTGTACATTTGTAATATTGGTGCTGTACAATTCAAATTGCTTTTTAACCTCTCTGTCATCTAAACCTCTAATAGTGAGGAATTTTAGTCCAAGAATGATGCTGCTGTTTAAATTCAAATCATTTGCCCTCTCTCCTCTGCCATTCTTTCTCCAGTCACTCATATTCTGGGCCGCAAAATGGGACAAAAAATCGTAAAACGGCACTGATTTCTTAGTTTGTCATTCTTTTAGGTTCTCTTTTTAACCTCTACCATCATTCCAAACACCTGAGTAGCCAGTTAATAATAATTAAGCGGGACTGTTTAGCCTGCACAGCCTTAAGCTGCTGTCACCTGTAGTGTCTAAGCCAGAGGTCAAACTTCTGTGGCTCATTCCACCACCCCTCTCCTCAGCGTGTTCTCCTTCTGTGTGTGGGGGAGAGCGGAAATAGATCCTACTTTCGTGGTACATTTTGTGGTGGAGCTTAAAAAGCTTTTATGAAGACTCTAATAATTTTGGCAGCAGCCTTTAATTGCATTTATGGTGACCTTTTTTGTTTTGGATGGCTGCCTAGATGAGTGGGTGCTCTGCCCCTTCCACCCATGGCTTTCAGAATTACGGCTCCTGCTGTCTGCTGAGAGCCGAATGCAGCTCATGTTGAGCTGTGCATGAAATTCTCTTCTGATCACCTTGAACCCAGGCACCGTCCGGCTGTTTCTCAGAACTGCTTGGCGGCCTAGTGCCAGGTGAGGGGAAATACCTGGAATTCAGTCCTGGAGGATGGCACCTGCAATTACTATGGTTGAACTAGCACCAAAGGCAGGAGTTTCCAAAGCAGCATAAGAGCTTGAGGCCGTATGGCCTTGCTGTTTGGTCAGCCAGATGCATTCTGCTATTACCTACCAGCGTTAGGGCTTAGGGCCTCTTCCACTGCCACAGATAATGGCAACGAAATTTGCAAGCCTTTCTCCAGTGCCTCTTTCCACTTGTGGCTGACCTTGAGTTCAAATCACTTTTTCTTAGATGAAAAGCTTTCTGGGAAATTCTGGCTTAAATCACTGCCTGGAATATTACCCTTACACAGAGTTTAGAAGTTGTTTGTGACGCCCTGAGTGCAGAGCTGGGCAGCGGGGCTTCTTGGTGGTACAGATGGCTGTAGCCAGACAAGGCTTGATGAGGCTATGAACAAATTTTCAGTGCTGTTTAAATCGTTCCTGGTAATCTTCAAAGATACGGGGTTGCCTGGAGCCTAGTTATTTTATGCTTGTTTTTCCACTTTTTCCATAGTAACTGAAAAATTGCAGGTGAGTCTCTGCTGTCAACAACTAGAGTTTGGGCATCTGAGCTGGCAGCAGTGCCCAAGATCTGCAGCTGACATCTCCGGTCTCTCTTAATGCCCAGCCCAGAATTAGGTAGCAGCGGATTATCCTAAAAGTATTTGTATTCATTCAGACTTTCACATTAATCAGTCAGGCTGAACATTAATTTTCTCTGATGCGTTAGAGCAGGCAAATTTTCCAGGAGATTATTTGAATTAATTTTGATTACTCTTAATTTTGGGGGGGCTTTTACTTATTGTACAGAAAATAGGCACAATTATTGCAATTCTGCGACACAAAGGAAGAGCTTCGCTTCTAACAGCACATCATTAAAACCCATGCTTCCTTTCTTGAAATATTAGTTTTCAACCCTGTTTTTTCTAGTTGTATCACTCCTAAAGACTAACTTTTATGTGACAACGCATGTCAGAGCCTTCAAAAATCCCTGGACGTTGCCATCTAAATATGATGTGCCATCTAAATATGTACCAATGCACATGCTTCCTAGTCAATTTTTGCAATGAGGAATAATTAATCTCATCGCAATTTGATATAGTTAAAAATGAAGTTTCTCCAGGTGTAGAACCATACTTTTCAACATATCCTTGAAATTGTTGCAGCATTTAAAATCACTTGAAAGACATGATCATTTCTTAAGAATGCCCGTGACAGTTGATTCAGTCAATTATTTATTAGTTGATTTTTAATGGACAATAGGAAAAAAATGAATGTGCAATGTATTGAAATTTACAGATTTTTTATTTAAAATATAGAACCCAGTAATTAATATATTCTGATATATGATAATTTTAAATGAGAACAAGTTTAATTAAGCCTTACTACATTTGCAGCAGCAATCATTTGCTCCAAAATGACATGAGAGTATTACCTTCCTGCTTGCATTTTAAGTTTAGATTTTTTACAGATGGCATGAGCTAGGAACTTAAGACTCTCAAAATTTCCTGTTTATATATTCCTTGTCTTGAAAATTGACTGTTTTTCAGTCTCCAGAATAATCACTAAATACAGAGCTGTGAATATCTTATATCTAAACACTGCAACATGCTCCTTAGACTTTCTAATCCACCTGTTCATTGATTCATTGCACTAAAGAACCACCACTATAGGAGCTCTTCCGACTTGCTGAGTGTGACAGCTCTTTACGTTTTGTCTATTTTGTATAAATTGTAAACTAGCAACTAGCTAGCATTAAAATTCTCTTTCTACAAAACAAAACAAAAAATCTACTATTTCAAAAAACTTTTTTTTTGAATTAGAAATGTTTCTATCAAATTGGATGTTTCCTAAACAAAATGAGATTGTCTTCCCTAAATCAGAGGTCTCAAAAGTCTATTAGGAGCATACTAAAGAATCCTGTATAATCAATTTAGGAAACAGGAAGAATTTGGGAGATAGCATGTTCTCCACCATGCCAGGTTGGGAAGGAGGGAGCACAAGGCAACCCTCTGACAAGCTTAAAGTTAGATATGCTTGTTCCGGGAGCAAAGAACTAGGAACCATCTGATTTTCAGACCATGACAGTTTGTTATGTTTACATGTCTTAGACTACACACTTTGAAAGCTCAGATTTCCTCATGTCATTCTGCCTTTCAGCATTATCCAGCACGTTTTTGATGGAAGACCAGCAAAAGCCACCACCATCCCATGAAACATTTTGATAGAATCTAATCAGAATTTTTTGGAAATTGCATTGGAAAATTCTGCTTGGGATGTCACTAATAGAAGATTATTGTCAGTAGACCTGTGTTTGTTATAGATAGCTTTGAACCTCTGCTGAAACAGTCTTAGAGGGTCTACAAATCAAAATAAGCTGCAAGTTACTGATCTGAAAACTTCGGGAGATGGAGAAACTTATACTTCCCTGAAAACTTCAGCAGTTTCTCTCAGTTAAAACTGTATTCTTCTTATCTAAGTGTTTTTGGAGCCTGCTTCAAGTCCTTGGTACTTGCCTTTCTTCACTAGATGCCTTCTTCACTAGATTCAAGCCCTTTAGTGCATGGTGCTTCCTCTTCATGTGTGTACTTATGCCCTCTAATCAAATCACTTGCAATCCTCTTTTCAAAAAGCTACAGAAATGTATATTTTATCACTATCAGGCTTTTTCTCCCTTTTTCCAATAAGCAGTGTGACTTTTTACATTTTTTCTTAGTGTGCAGCATCTTTAAAACTGTTTACATAAAAATGGTATAAAGTATTCCAGATACTCTTGCCGAAGGCATATACTACTTCTGCTGACTTTTGCTGCTGAGTCCCTTGCATACTGTGGCACTAGTATTTCATGTTCTGGGGCTTGTAATCCTAAACCCTCACCAGGAGACACTGCCTTGTCAAATACAGTTCCCGATCCAGTAGATATTTAGACATAGTCCAAGTTCTTTGTGTTAGGATGTAAGTTTTAGGATATTTGCTTTTGGATGTAAGAAAATGTACTCTCTGTGGCTGACTCCTGCTAAGTGATTTAGCCCTTTCTTATTCATTCATCGTTTCTTCATTAGCTTATGCTAATTCTTGCATCACCTGCTTACTTTATCAGTAGAAATTTTATCTTCAACTTTCGTAAGAATAGCAGTAGACCTTGAACAGAACAAAAAGAATGGCAAATTATTTTTTTTCTCTGAATACTTTGAAATAAGAAGTTGAAACAACTTAGTCCTGCTTTCTTATTAAACCAAATATAGAGTCTTTTCTCAGAATGTATCTGGTTTTAGTTGAAAAGACATGTTTTCCATAAAACCATGTGAGTACATATTCATGATATTTTATATTCTTTAAACCATAATTAATGCAAACTTTTATGAGTTCTTCCTTTGTTTTACCTCGTCTTGATAAAAAACAAATGGCTGATAGATACTGCCTTCATTCCATTTGGCTTTTGTGAGTAATGTGGGCATAACACTAGCAGTGTTCCAGTCTTCTGGAAATTCCCTTGTGATCTAAAATTTATTAAAAATGAACAACATTGAGCCAGAGATCTCGATAGGAGAGTTGTCTTTCCTAGATTTTTATAGATGACTGCGGTGACCTCTTTCTTCTTACTGAAGAGATTAATGAAATTCAGTGTGTAGTACTGATTGCTACAATGACCTTTGATGAGCTGACTTGTCTTCCTAAAGAATGTGTTAAGAGAGTACATTTTTCAAAGTGATGTAGTCAGAAGTAGAGTAATAAGAGTTTTTTGTCTGTATGTTTTTAGCCCCTCAAAATAGAATATATTTCAGTATTTTCATGAAAATAACTTTTCAAAAGCTTGGTTTAGAAGTGGACACGAGTCTGGTAAGGAAAAGTTCATAGGATTGAATTCACAGCAGTAGTTTAGAAGCACTTCAGTATTGAACTGAACATAAATTCTTAATTAGCTGAACTTTAAACTTATAACATGGGGTTGTGGAGAGAGGCATGTGTTAGTTTCTTCATTTCAGGTGGGAAATTATATTGAATATTGAAATGATCTGAGAGAGCATTTTACATATTTCTGGAGGCACTAGAGCAAGAGTGTTTCCAAGCTTTCGCTAGCATTTTCCATCTTGCCTCTTTTCTAAATCTCTATCCTTTACCCTATCTCATCTTACTGGGATATTTAAAGGCTCAGGAAAAATAGCTAGTACAAAGGTCAGTGAAAGAAGACGATTTAACACAACTTTCCAAATGAAGAACAGAGAGGGATTTCAGCCCCTGCCTGTGCTTCTGGCACAGGGGCAGCAGATGGAAATAGAAGATTGGCTTTGGCTGAGATGAAATCACTCTTGAAGGACAAAGTCGTCTTCATATTGCTGAATTACAAATGGAGAGATGTCTTGTTGTAAGACATCACTTTTCAGCTGTTAACTCACAGTAGTTGAACATGGTTTTGCTGTTAGCAACCCTTTTCAGCTCTGTTTCCTGAAGACGCAAAGCTTGTGCAGCCCTCATTCCCAGCACTGCCATTAGAATACACTGTATCACCGAGGAAAACATGTCACATCCTGCCTCCACCTTGGATGGCATCAGTGTTGTGAGGTCCCCAGGTCCCAGCCGCTTCCGCTCCACCGCTACAGTGCACACAGGGTCCTCACCTGCCCATATGGCTCAGGGTTCTTCCTGTGGAAATGGAGGTGGAAAGTTGTGGGTTTGGTGCAGAATTGCATTGTGTGCTGCCTTGGAAACCAGAAGGTGTGATAAGAAGACTTCTGTAGAAATGATGAAAATCAATGGCTGAAAGAGGAAAGAAAATCCTACCCTGTCCAAGAAAACTCTTGAGCATGTGCTCAGGGTCCTTAGGTGTTTTATATGGATAGCTAACCAGCATAGTTGTGGTTTTAAAACCATCAAATATGTTTAACTGTCCACTGAGGAGATATTGGAAGGGGCTGCTGTGTTGTGTGGGTTTGTGATCTGCAGTCCTGGAAGTAAGCTGAAGGTAGCACAGGGAGATGTCGTGATGTTGTGGAGGAATGAGAAAGCTGAACTGGTACTAATGCAAGCAGGAGATGGGAGAAAATAGGACATAAATCCACAGGTGAGTGAATTAAACTGTGTTGGTGTCACTGCACAGGGAACTATTTGCTTCTCATGAAGCTATGACTAGTCAAGGCGCAAAGTCTTCACCTTCAAATTTTGTTGCAGAGGAAAAGTGAAAAAGAAGTGGTCATCTGTGAAGGCAGTCCACAAGTTCCACTGAATTTTCAGTCTTTCAGATCAAACAAAAATATATGGTGCAGCTTCAGTAATGGCATCAGTGAATTCACCTAATACTCATTGAGCAGAGATGTTGGATTTTAGCAGCATTTGCCAGTAGCTATAGGGAATTACTCATTCCATCATTCCAGTCATTCCCACCTACTGGTTTGTTTAATCTGTCTGTTCTGTCTTATCATTAATTGAAAATGTGATGCCACTGCAGCAGGGACTCTGTTCATGCCAAATTTTTAATATAACACCGCCTACAATGGAATATTGACCCTGACCAAAATCTGCATGTGTTATTTTAAGGAAAAAAAGTACATAGTAAAGATGCTATTTGGGGTGTAAATAAGAAATCTGTAATTGATTTAGTTCTTTGGCTTTTTATTACATTTCTCTGATGTCTGCTGACCCTCCATATTTTCTGATGTACGCTGTGATTTCAAGCCATAGCCTGAAGCCTTTGAGTCAGTCACTTTGAGAATCCAAGGCAAGCTTTAGGTAGTGCCTTAACTAAGCATTGAAGTGCCCATGCTTACTCTATGGCCGAAGTGAAGCTATTTTCACTTCCAGTGAGGGTGCTGTGCTGTAACTACCGGTATGCTATCACAGTAGGACAAGGATTATCTACAGAGTGACTGCAATGCACATGTAATTTTCTGATAATTATGGGAAAGCTTTGTGATTTCACTTCTCACAGTGTATGATAATCCAGAAGAAATCTTTTGAATGTATTACATTTCCTCTCAATGTTGTACTTAGGCTATTCACTCCAAGGCTACCTTGTGACATGCTGTAGTTAATAAGTTTTCCATGCTGTCAAAAGTAATAATATTAATGTGCCATTCAGTTAAATTAATTTTGTTTTGTGCACTAGCCTGCATAAACGTGAGTGACATTTAGAAATACGATCAGGCAGGAGCTGAGAAGAAGCCAAGTAGCAAAACAGAACGAGATGTAATCATTAGAGCAGAACAGCCAGCTGCACGCATTTTGGGTAGGCAAATAGTCACAGAAAGCCAGCCTGTGATGTGTGGGGGTACATATTTGTTTTAATTCATTCTTGTGTATTGAAGAAAATTATTTTCCTCTTGTTTAACTAAGAGCTCAGTATGTTTCATAGCATGCTGTCGTGTTTGGCAATCAAAGGGTGTGTTTCTGCTAATTTTTGATATCAAGTACCTTCAGCCACGGCTTTTCTAATTTTGCAAGAGGCAACACTGATTGTAATGCTTTTAAGCTGATGACCATGAAGTGTCATCTTCCACTAATAATGATGGGTTTTATTCTTCCTATTTGTTCAGCTTTTAAAAAATGCTTTCTCTAAGCTGTTAAAAATGAGGAGTAAAAGAAGGAAGCTGACAGAACTTGACTTGTTATTTTTTTTTAATAAAGATTGGCTCAAATCATTGCCTAGCTTGCTTTAAATTCTGATCGGAGAGTATTACATAATTAGGACAGTTAAACTAAATGGAATCCACTACTTATGTAATATAATATGTATATATATACACATATATAAATATAGAGATAGATTGCAAAAGAAGACAGAGATTTGTGAAGAACTGTGATAATAATTTCTGTGCCAAATGGTGCTGTTCATAGTGAAAAAAATAGATTTCATTTCCATAGGAAGATCCTGCCAGCTCTGTTCCCTTTAAGCAATGGTAAAAAATAGTGCTGGCTTACAGAAGTTGTATGACAAAGGAGACACAGAGTAGGACTATAGTAGGGAAAGCAGTCGAAAGGAATATGCAATTAAAGCTGTTTCACTTGGCTCTTCCACAGTCCTGCTTTATATCTTACCTGTATCCCCACAGATAGCACCTCCTGATACCTCTAATAAATTCACTTTGAAAGATTGTTCCCGGGCCGCTCAGAAACTTCTGTCTTTTAAAAGTTCCCTTGTGGACCTTTGATTCTATTTCTGTTCTCTGTTCACCTAGCATCAGTCTCCTCTCTCTTCCCTCTTAGTCTGTTGTCCCTGCTGGTCCCTTTTTTACCGCATCTCAAACAGGCTCTCTGGATCCTTGCTTCAGGCAGCCTCTGCTTCTCTGTAGCTCTCCCGTTATCACTTATTTCACTTTGCTTTGCCTCTTAATCCACTTGCTGGGTGGCTTGTAACTGAACGCTTTAGCGGGAACTTCTCTTTATGGACAAGTTTGTACATTTAGAGAGTATGACCTCTGAAATGCATTTCTGAGATAACATTGCTAAGATCAAAGAGGGGAGTCTTTTGACCACAGATATTTTGTACTTCCATTATGGAAGACAAGTGGGTTATTCCTGTGAATAAAGACTGATCCCTGAGTAGGGGAATGAACAACAGGAGACTTGTCTCTTGATACTTGTATTATTTTAAGATATTTTCTTCCAAAGAGCAATACATACAACCCTGAAGAAGCTTCCTCCTTATCTCCAGAGGCATTTAGGCCCTTTTCAGTGCTGGTTCTCTAATAGTGTCGCCGCTGCTCACACGGAGTTGAAATTCTTTCAGATGCTAAAGGAATTGGTCTGCTTGTCAGGCTGGGGATTTCGTTGTTAAAATCTTTCAGTTTACATTGACTAGGTTTGTAATTAAAATTTCCTAAGTCTGAAATATCTACTTCTATAATGAGCCTTTAGATTCAAAAGGCAGGGGAAAATTCTGCTTTTCCCATTCACCCTCCATAGTTTATTCTCCAGAAACTAAACTAGTCCATAGATCTGAGGATGTTGGTATGCATATTCAGGTGAGAATCTGTAAAAGGGACATAGCAGTGGGCTGGCATATCAGCTGAAATATCCTTGCAGCTTTTCTGTCTTTTTCCTGTTCTCCTTTTCCTTTCTCTCCTATACCATCTATTTCTAGCCTGTTTATGTAAACTGGATTTTAAGAACTTCTTGCTCACTTCCCACTCCTTTGCTAACTGTGGCAGAATCATCTTCATGTTGTGGGTCATCTGTCTCCTTATTTGCAGGTCTAAGAAAAAAGTTTTTCTTTCTTGCCTGACACCTATTGCAGGGCTAAAATTTTCTGTTTTATTCTTAAATCATGTATTTATCAAAACTATAATGCCCTTGAAGCTGGTAAGGTTAAAGACAACTTTTGCAGAATAAATTTTCATGTTTAGAGAAAAGGGAGCCCAACAAATCAGTATCTCCTTCTCCTTTGCTCAGTATGTTCCTTATTTGTAGTGGTGGGGGAAAACACAGAATATTTTCCCAGTTGTAGGTCATGGCTACGTACATGGGTCGCTAATTCTGCCCACTTGCTAATGAAGTTATGGCCAGTCCACATTACCCTTTTCTGCATCCATGTGATTCTGCTGCTAGTGTTAGAATGACGCCTTAGGGGCTTCGTATTCATTGCTGACATGCCAGGATAACTAATCTGTTGGATGTGAGGTCTCTGTAAGTAGACACAGGATGAAATGGCCTCAAAACTAACTGGACCCCACGGATGTGGGATTTTCACTTCATGTTGCTTAGAATTAGAGAATCACATCCTACTGTGTATCTCTGAAGAGAGAGTACCAGACCTGGTACTGGATTTGGAAACCCTACTGTGTGTTTTTATTCTTCCATTGACTGTTTTGGAGTCTTAGATTCAATTAGAAAAAAAAAACTTAGGGTGTTGTGACTGGTTATTTTGAAGGCAAGCATCAACTTTTTTGTATCCCTTTACATGAAAAATATGGAGAATATTTATATTAAGAAGACAGATATTACTGCTAGAGATTCTGCAGTGTGAATGAGAGTAATCTGCATAAATAGCATTTTTCTCAATAGCTCATTAGAACAGTTATCAAGGCCAAAATGAATAGTGATGAGTAGAAGAAGGAACATGAGACAAGCAGGAATCACTCAGAGTCTTCTCTGAAAGACCAGATTCTCAATAGGACCTAAAATAGCCTTTTATAAGCTGAAGAAGTGGTACCAGTGCTGTCTATGCCATTTATGTCTTGTTGCATCGCATCCTCTTTAAATGTAATGAAATTATGAAGTTGCCTAGATGGAGGGAGTCTTTTGATTGGTGTTTAGCCATTATACATGAATAGGTTAATGCGTGTGAACCTCCCAGTTGGAAGTTTCTAACATCAACTTGCAGTTTCCATCAGAGATCAAAGTAATTTGCTAACATAAATTATTTATATATTGGGCTGAAAGAAATTCATAATAACAATAAGGCACCTCCATGCGATAATCACTGTGCCAGAAGCACTCGGCTGTACCTCATAGCCCTGCAGGGGTTTGTAATTATCTCCTGCAAACCACACCTCTAGTGATTGCTTTTTGTGGCTTCCTTGCAGTGCTGCCACTCGCAGTACTTTTTGCCTGACAAATATTTTAAGGTCTTGCAGAAAAAAAAGTACCAACCAACTTAGGAACAAAGAGCTTGTGGCAGTCATGCAAAAAGAAAACGTTAATATGCAAGAAATATGGAGGAATGCAGATAACAGATTTTATTAACAACAAAAAATGTACTAAATGCCATTCTGCTGGAATCTGAAGAGGAACCTATGCTTCTGTTTTCAAGTTTTTCACTGGAATGAGTCCATCATCTGCTGCCATTTCCCATAGCTTGCTGGTGATCTCCAGAAAACTGCTGTTTACAAGGTGTTGGCTTCTCCCCCATGCTTCCTGCAGCTAAAATTACAATAATAGACGCGAAAAATGCTCTCATAAAATTACCTTTCTGTGTAGACAATTGCAGTATTTGCACAGAAGTGTAACATGGTTACAGATGGAAAAAGGCTGGTGAGAGATGGTGGTCTCTGTGGCAATACCTGTGCTTGTAAAGCACCTCCTCCAACCTCTGCCGAAGCACTCAAATCAGAAACAACTACCCCAACACAATTTTGTGCCTCCTAAACACACTCAAATCTTAACAAAAATACATACATACACACAGAATACCTGGATAAGAACAGTCCAAGGAAATGTATATAGGAAGTGTTTTATTAATTTAAAAATAACTACCAAAATAAATGGTAGTCAGTAAATGAGTTATTGTTTTGAGGATTACAATATTCCCATGCTGCTATGACCAAAGTTCTGCCTCCTGAATCTGGGTGCGATGGCAGAGCCCTCATGTGCTAGATGATATGTGAGCAAAAAGGTCTCTGAGACAGGGCACGAAGAAGAGCTTTCAAATATGTTCTGATTCAGTCTTATTCAAAGCGCTATAAATCAACCTGGCTAATTTAAACCAAGTCTACCATGTAATAGAGCAGCTACTGCAAAGGACACAAGGAGGCTTGGTTATCTATGGTCGTGATAACACAAATCAATAGGCAATTGATTTCTTCCATTCGAAACAAGCCGCAAGTGATAGATCAACTTCACTGTGAGCCCAGCAAGCACAGTCTGCTCCAAAACTGAATGTCAAGAGAGCAGAAGTGTGCTTTGCCATCACCAGGTCATTGCATGGTCAGTTAGAGCCAAGTATGAGATATGCAGATTGAGCAGCCAAAATCCATATTTCCATGGTCAGAACCTACACTGAGATTTTTACAGCCTATATGGATAGATAAGAGTGGCAGGTATCTGTAAAAACACAGTCCAAAGTATCTTGAGTTATTTAGATATGAGTAAAAAACGTAAATTTTGTGATACCAGGGTCTCTTCTTTTCAAAGGTCATAATATCATTATAGCTTTGTTATGGCAGTTGCCCCTTCCTTTCCAGCCTGAAGAATTGTACTCTACTTAGCTCTTCCTGATACAGAAGCTGTGTCGTATCTTTGATCATTCCTGCTACTCTTGAAGTCTTTCCAAATTTTATCATATTCTCTATTTTTTTTTTTTTTTTTGGCAGAGGGAGGCACAGGAGACGTGAAGCAGGGGAATAACTAATTTACTATTCAAGATAATAGTGCACTTGAATTTATATAGTGTTTTTATGCATGAATTTGTACATTTAACATCATGAGCTGTTTCATCTTGCTTTGCCTTTCCTCTTTTTTAACTTTATGTTAGTTCTACATCTTTTCTGGCCACTGGAGATCACTGAGCTAATGTTTTATATGGAGCTCTCTATTGCAACCCTTAAGGTCTTGTTCTCAGTTTGTAATGATTACTTGAGAGTGTATTGCCTTAGCGGTGTTAGAGTATCATCAAAGTTTTTAAGTTTTCGAAAATTAGAAGGAACAATAACTACATGATGCCAATATATAAGGCTCCAGTCCTTCATTTAGAATAACTAGATTCCTGCATTTCCAGGAAAGTCTTTTAAAATGGACCTGTGCACCCTTTGATACAGGAGGGACCTGTAACCTTGAAGCATGTTTGAGTACCTGGCACACATCCTTCAGGTGGATATACTGCAGGTTCTTATCTAAACCTGGATAAAAAAGTGATGATGTGAAAAGAGATGTTGAGAAAAAATGCAAGGAAATGACAATATGTAGAATATATGCTATTCCGTAGGAATTTAATTTTCAAAAATGCTAATGTACACAGAGATATTCAGATACTTGATTGCACTAAATTGCACAATGAATAAAACACACTTTAAGGTAGCATATGCACTTAATTTTTATTTAAAAAGTACTTCTAAAACATGGTCTTATGTATCTAGATATCTAGATACCTATATCTACATGATGCCAAAACTCTGGCCTAGTAGTTAAAGCTCAGCTTCTCTCAAATGACTTAGAAGTTTAAGCTCCCAGTTTGAGAAGAACATTTTGGTAGATTTTACTTGGGAAAACTCTTTGAAAATGGTCTGTCTTTTCTCTGTGAAATACTTGTGAAAAGTGGTGTTGCCCAGGCTCCCTGGATGAAGATCTGATTTGTCTCTTTCCCCTTGACTTTTTAGTCACCGTGTCTTTTTGTATTTGCAGAGGGAAGGTGGGAGTGCATAATTCCTCCAAAAATTAGCTCGTGTCTTAGCAAAGAGCTTGGATATACCCCCAAAACTCTTCAACAACCAACCTTGCAGTACATTCCAAAAAAAAAGATAAAAAAGAAAGGAGAAGACACTGGAGCCTTATCTTGACAGAAATGTACTTTATAGTCTACTGCCAGAATAAATTGTGCAAATAGATATGTGCCATAAGCACCGCTGCCTTTGAAAGAGGAACAGTGCTGTCAGAAATGCCTTTCGGGGCTGTTTAGTGTGAGCTGATCCGCCTCCTCTCCAGAGCACTGTGGTTAACTCCCCAGAGAGACCGCAGTGCTGCAGAAAAAGGGGAACAGCAGCTCTCATGGTTCTAATGATTTTTTTTTCTAAGTGCTGCTCTGCTCTCTTCTCTCTCTTATATCTGCAAGTCCAAGCAGTCCTAAAATCAAGTTCCTGTAATTCTGGTGTGGAGGGAAAGGCTTAATTATGTTCAGACTTGTTGACGAAGTACAAAGCAATGAACCCTGAAAGGATCCCAGGTGATGGGTGAGAGTCTGAAGGCAAAACCAAATCCAAAACCAAAACCAATTTGTGACAGCAAGAGGGATGCACCTTGAGCCTTCACCCTCCTCTCTTGCCTGTTTGATGGGAGACAGAGCCTTTTTAGACTGATTCTTTGCACTCAGTGGTTATTTTACCTTGCTGCTTTTGGGACACAATGTGATGAGAAAGACCCATGTCGTTATGTCATGGGAAACAGCCCGGTGAGTTCGTACACCTGTGTGTTAATGGGCTTCCACTGAAAGACAGTCTGAGGAAAAAAGTCGTGCTAGGGGCAATCTGAAATGTCATCCTGTTGACTGCGGCTTTCAAAACTATATTTAAAAGGTGCAAACAAACAAACAAATGAAAAAAAGGGCAAAAACAAAACAAACTGTCTTGTTTGCTTTCCAGCAAGAAAAACTGGGTGACATCTGCTTCTCCCTCCGTTATGTGCCTACTGCTGGCAAGCTTACTGTCGTCATCCTAGAGGCAAAGAACCTGAAGAAGATGGATGTCGGAGGGCTATCAGGTAAGAGCATCAATATCTGCCTGTAGATCATGCAGGCTTGTAGGCCTGAAAAGCAACTCACTTTCCCCTGGTCATCTCACGAATGAGAAGGTAAGGTCTCTTATTCGCAGTCTGAAAAATGTTCCTTGTGTTTTCTGAGACTCGATGAAGGACTTGAGCCTATCAGAATTGGTTCTAGCTTAAAAAAAAAAAAAAAAGGGAATTTCATTATGCATTACACTCCACGACGAGGTCTGAAGAGTTAAGCAGTCAGATGGCATTGCAAGCTCTCTGCACCTTCCTGCTTCCCTGTTGCCTGGAGATAAATATGGACTATTCAGGCAGGAGAAAAAAAAATCTGACTACAATTCCTATTGTCTGTTTAATCTCACAAAATGTGAGCATTTTCCTGCAATGTTGCTGATAATACCTAATAGAGGAACTTACAACAGGTCACGGCGCTGACTGCTGGTTGAGGGGCTGCGATAGCGCTCGGTACATCTCAAGGGCTCAGGTGCGAGTGGCCAGTGCACAAGGCTGGGAGGGAGGGATGGGGCCTCGTTCTCCTCACGGAGCTCCACGTTCTCGGCTGCATCGGGAGTTCTTGGAAGCCGACTACTGTCTGAATTAGCCGAGGACAAATTAAATAACAAGATGTTTTATCAGGAGAAGTCTTTCCGGGAGAAATTTGCTTCATATACCTGCTGTTCAAAAGGGGTAGTAGTGAGGATGAGGATGTTTCCAGAACAGCTCTAGAATGAAAATTTCTATTACTGTCAGTAACACACAGAGGTGATTTCCCTTTGACAAAGGACAGACAAAATTAGTGTTTCACTTTTGTTTCCTGTCTTTGAACTAGGTAGGAGTTAAACTTAAAATATGCATAGAAATGGGAACCTGATCCAACTGAACCCAGAGGTCTTAGGTACTATCTTTGATGAGCAGTAGCAGAAAGAATGGTCACAAAGTGAGAGGGAACAAGTCCCTTCCTAGTTAGAAGATATCTTTATTTTCTTTTGCTTGCTTTTGAAGTCTTTCACTGTACAGTAAGAGCCTCCACAATGTAAAAGTCATCAAACACGACATTGTTTTAGTTGTTGTCTGAATCGATCTAGCTTTTTCAACGACTATTTTAAAATGTGGACACTAGTTTAGGACACACCACTAATAGTTTCCCTGACATCTCTACTGGACCAATTGCAAATTAATGTTCTTAGACATATGACCTTATAAACTGTATCCTAATGAAAGATTAGACTCTCTCTCGCTAATGAAGAGGCATGATTTTTGTGACTCGAATACAGGCTGAAAAGCCAGAGCATCTATACTCTTTTCCAGGATTGCAATGAATGTGATAAATAATGGCTACTCAGCTTGTAAGAAAATAAAGGGGCAGGAGAAACACTAATGAACTGAACACATTTTACAGATTTCAGGAGGAAAATATAATGCACTGGGCTGCAAATAGCTAGGAGAAAATGGTCATTTGCTCACCTGTTTGTGCTAAAATGCCAGAACAGTGTAAAAGGACATTTAAATATATTTCTAGAAGATGATGGGTTTTGTTCTCCTTTTCTTAGGGCCATTTCAACCTAAAAACATCATGTTCTCTCAGAGACAAACAAACCCAGTGGGATACTGCGGTTGTAGCAGGAATTCAAAAGTCACTGACAGTGATAAATAGCGGTTAGTATGGTATTCCTGAGGCAGTAATTATAGATGAAATAATGTTGGTTTAAAGTGAATCCAGTGAATCTTTCATTAGGGAATTTTTCTTTGAATAAATTATGCAGAAATAACTTTTGAAATCAAGCTGAGATTTTGTTTTCATAATTCACAATAAATAATACCTTCTCTCAAAGTAAGGCACTGTTTAATTACAATGAAGGTGGCAGGATTTTATCTCAATTAGTGAGCACTTTTCCCACTAGTTTTGTTATTTTTCTCTAAAAACTAAAATTGCTTCCCATTTTGCAAAACTGAAAGTTTTGCATTGCAATGGAGGTGGCAAATGTTAACAATCAAATACATTCTGAATGTTACCTATAGACTCAACAGCACTTACTGTTACCAAGCAAAGGCCATTACCGGGAGATAAAAATTATGTGGGTGTCACAAAATAAAATGAAATGCTAAAAGTCTGTCAAAAATAGGCAAAAAAGTGCCTGAGTTTTCAGTTTAAAATATGTTTTTGTTGTTCTCGCCTCTTTTGGAGAAGATGCCAGAAAAGCCAAATGGAGATGTTTGGAAAGAGCAGGGCTTTTTCTCCCACCTCCCAGGGGAGATGAGTCATGCTACAGAAAGGAGAGCACTTGGGTGCCCACTGCCCTGCACATTTTGGTATTCCTGCTTCTGTTGAGTATGTGCTATACCTTTGCTCCTCAGCAATGCTTGAACATATCCTCAAAGAGTTGTCTTATTTTTTGCATCTGTAAGCGTGGTTAATTTTAAAGCATATATTTATGCTTTAAAGCATAAAGCATATATATTTATGTTGTCCTGAAGTAGAGCCATCCCAACAAGACAGCCGCTGAAAGCAACAGTCTGCTCAAAAGAGATTGAAAGTGCTACCTCCCCTAGCGTTTTTAGTGGTGTGATTCTAGTTATGAAATACCGACCCAGCTACTCAGTATATGTATCCCACTGGATGGTTACTACAGTTGCAAATGAAACCTTCATCTCCAGTGTTCTGAACTTTTCCATAAATTTTATTTGCAGTCGAAAGCCAAATGCAAATTACTTTGGAATCAGACAATAAAAGACAACAGACTAATCATCAAATTCATTAGACTTCTTGTAACAAAACCAGATCACCCATCTGAGCAATAAACTCCCAGGTCTTAAACTTAATTGCAACATCAGGCTGTGACTAAAGCAAACCTTGGCACAGATGCCAAAACTGTTCAGCTTGAGCTCATCAAGTCACCAGAACAAGTGAAAATTATTACTTCTGGTGAGCGAGGGCCTCTGGCAAACAATTATGCATGTTTTAAAATGGCATTTTAATTATTTAAATTATATTCAAATGTATTTTTAATGAATCTGACATCTGGCAGGTGATATGTAGGAATGTTGACTATAAAGAGATTATTATTATTTGTGTGAGTTTGGTAAACCCCTGTTACATAACATTATACGTATTCTTCACCCAAAATACCTAGGTGACTTAGAAGCTTATATCTTACTGAAAATAAAGGGAACTTAGACTCCTAAGTAATTGTGGGGATTAACAAAAAAAAAAAAAAGAGTTGAAAACCAGCTTGCAGTTTAATCTCCACAGCCATAAAGACAAAGTCCAGATAATTTTTCCAGAGGACGCAGCGAGACTCGGTGATGCCATTAAGTTCACTAGGGTTCCCCACACTTACTGATACTTTATTCATGTTCATAATCCTCGGAGTTGAGAAAGGCGGCAGGAATTATCTTCATCTCCCCTGTGAGATATTCATTTAAATCAGAGTGGTGGTGATTTCAGTTACTGATTTAATGAGAAAGCAGCAAAGTGTTATTTAAATTAATCTTGATCTTATTTCGTACTTGTAATCTTTATTTATTTGCTAAAGAAAAAATAGTTTTTTAGGACTTAGCACATATGACTTGCAAATAAATGCAGTCTGATCAATAAATATGCTTCTCCTTTTCATTACATAGGAAGATTCCCCATATTAATGCACATTTATGCAGACAATTCTATGGCTTTTCATGCATTTAGTCATGTCTTGCATTTGGATTCACTTTTGTTCCCAAGGAGAAATAGAAGTTTTCTTTCTAACTTCCAGCAGCTCTGCCTGTTTTGACTGAGCCAATCATTGAAATAAATTACCTGGAAGCATTGGAAAAGTTTTCCCTCTCAACTTTGAGAAGCACCTGGGGCTGGCACCTAAGCGAACTGTTGTTGTGGGTCTTTAGCTGCCTAGGCTCCTTGGCTTAAAACACTGTCTTAAGAACTCCAGTGGCAATATGTACGGCTGGCGAAATACTGTTTTGCTTTACATCTAAAATGCTTCACTTTTTAGTAGCTGATAACAAGTGTAAGCCTGAAAATAGTTTATCATTCTTTCAGGATTAATTTCAACATGGTTTATTCCTTTTACAAAATTTTGAAAATGAGCGTTTGTATTTTATGCGTATTATTTTAATATGCTTAGCCTTTAGTCAGTCTAATTAGCAGGAATGTATCCTAGTAGCAGGCTTTTTTTTTCTTCCCTTATCTCCTTAGCAATGCTGCCCTTCTCCATTCCCCCTGGTCAGACCTGGAGCAGCGGCGGGAAGGAAAGGGCCCTAGGGACACGTGCTCAAGGATTTCCTTGGGAGCTGTTGCCAAGTATCATAGATTAGTGCAGACCCTAAACTGCACCTATTTGTGCCAGTTTAATGCAAAGGAAGAATTGCAAAGAGAAAAGAGTTGTGATGGGATCCGTGTTGCAGGAGGGTGCAGATGCTGCCATGGAAGAGAATGGGGCCCACGGTCCCATCCATTATGTGTGAAAGCTAATCTCGATATTTATGGGTTATAAATAGAAAATACACAGCGCTTCTTTGTATCTGCCAAGCAAATACTATAAAGCCAGAACCACTTCTGAGGACCAAATAACACAACAGGAGAAATAAAGCTAGTTTTCTACAATTACATATTTGTTTTAAATATTGCATAAAATTTCAAAAGGCTTTGTTGTATGTCTTATGAAAGAATGTCATTGAAAAATAAAAAATAGGTTAGAACCTGGACCGTTGATGAGGGATTGTGAATGCTCCCTCAGTATTAATTATGCAGTCAGAGCATTCACTTTAATAACTTCATTAAAATAGAAGAAACCTTAAAAGTTAGCTAACATGAATGCAATATTATGGGAAGATAAATATGCTATTAGTGTTATGGCCTTGATATAAGCCATATTTTAAGCATAATTCAGCAAACATTAAGAGAAAACAGCCTTATTAAACAACAAAATTAAAAATAAAAGCACCACCACAACAGCTGCATTTCCAGCTAGCTTAATCCTAGAGAACCCTTCAGAGATCAGTACCAGCAAATATTTTAAGATCTCAAGTTACAGTAAGGATTTCTGTAATATCGCTACTGTAATTCACTCACTGGCAGAATTGCCAACAGTCGATGGCTGAAACAGCAACGCACCTCTGCAGTGCTTCCAAAGTAGTCTGTCAGCGTCACAGTAAATTCATTTTGTGTTCTTGTGGTGGTGATGGGATCAGTCCTAAAACCTCTGTGATGAACGTTGCTGTTGGTAATATCTTCCCCCATACTGGGCAGTAACAACAGGGTTCTTGTCTGAAATGGTTCTCTATCAGGGAGGAAAAGGTCTTTCTGAGTTGTTTCTTCAAATCCCAGCTTGAGTCTTTGACTTCAAATCACCTTCCTCTTCAAGTTGAGAGTTTGCAATTCCAAAGTTAAAATTTTAAAGGGATTCAACATGGCAAGGTATTCATCATAGAAGCAATGCTGAAAGATACCTAAACTCCCCTATTTCAGGACATTTTGGGCGGTTGTTATGAGGAGCTGTCATTGTGCAGTGAGTCCAGGTTTTGCACTAAGTCATATGCTACAGGCTACTGCATACAATAATATATATTGTATTAAATGAACAATCAAATGCGGCAATTCCAACAAAGAAGCAAAGTCAAATTGTTCTGCTCCGTTTTCTGCCTCCTATGCCTAAACTGAGGAAAATAAAAGGTTATACTAGTTGCCAATAAAGTCTGTACAATCATTCCTCTCAGAAACCTTAGGACAAACACTGTGCCAAAAAAAACAATTGCCTGGGCTCAGCCAGAATCATTATATAGAAGATTGAGATTGATTGATTTGCCTGATTTCAGAAAGTATCTAGTAGAAATCTAGCAGTACATGAACATCTCCTCAGTCATCCACTCTGGCAAAAGGTACAGCAGACCAGCAACTAGCTATGTGGACTCTGTCAGACGGCAATCATCATTTGCTGGCCTTGCCATAGATTTCCCACCTCCCCTCTTCTTATTTTATCTGAATATACACGTCTATATACTTTGTGTGCTTATGTGTGCACACACTTATTTCTGCCTAGATTATAGTGGTTTTATTTGGTTATTTAGCTCCCAAAGCAAGTATGAAGACGTGTGTTAATTACTTGTCTGAAAATGAGATAGCTAATACTTTTAAAGTTTCAAGCACTACAGGAATTTCATAAAAAGATGAGCGGCTGTAAAATAGATGTTGAAATACTGTAGATAGGTTCTCGGGTCCTTAGGGAAATTAGTCAGAGTTGTTCTCTTACGAGTAAGTTTAATTTATTTTTACTCTCTGAAAATTGCAACCTATTTCTTACTTTTTTTTAATGGGTTAGAAGGAGAAATTAAAGTATGAACTCAGAAAGAAAATGACTTTTTCATCTCTATAAATACAGTTTAGATCAGTATTTAAATGTTCACGGAAGCTTGAAAAGTATAATTGAGAGTATTTCTTTTTTAGGACTATGTAAAGTCATACAGATTCTTAAGACAGCATGAGCATTTTATTAGCACTGTTGTGCAGCTGAGTTTTGATGGACTTTTTAGGACTTTCTGCAGGAAGCAAAGCAATCTTAAAACCCAGCTTGTGCATTACTTTAAATCCCACATGCATTTTTCTTTGTTTAATCCCTCATGGGCAGGAAAGGCAATTAGTTTTTGTGAGTTCTTATATGGTTACATCTTACAGGCCTCACGGCTCTTTTTCCAAAACATAGCTGCCTTGTGCGTGCATCCTGACAGAAAGAAACATTCCACAAATTAGACACCTGATCCTGACTTGTCCCTGAAGTGAGCAAGACTTGTGTGCAAAGAAGGGAACTGCATGCCTCCTTGGGTACCCTGGACTGGAAACTAGAAAGATAAAGTGATGCTTCTAGCAAATGTATGCTTTATTTTAATGAAAAATATAGGAAGAAAGGTGTTTCTAGTTTGTCAGTAACATTACTTATATATTTCATGGATGATAGTTGCTCAAATCTGTTTTCAGATTTGACAAGTGAAACTCCCCTCTGGCAGCTACAAGATGTTTACCACTCAACAAAAATGTAGTAGACCTTTTCTCATTACCAGTTTCAAAATTCATTTGCCAGAACTTTCTAACTGAAGGTAAAAAGTCAAGTGCTGCCCTTTCTCTACCAACCCAGTTTGAAGAAGAGTTGCCGTTACTCTTCCATAAGTAACAGGAAGCAGTCTGATCACTCACTGAGACTATGGTGCCAAAATCCAGGTATCGTTAACGTACCTTTTGTGCCTCTCAGAAGAATGGTATGAATCTCAGCGGTACTCTCTTTCGTACTATTTTACCCCTCACTTTCATTCCGTGATCTGTAAGTGTGGTAGAAAAGCCAACATCTCAGCCATGTTTCTACCTGTCAACACAGGCCATACCATCCATCCTAGAGCCGCCTGGTTCTAGTTGAGTGAGTTGCAGTGTTTTTGATTAAATGCAAATTAACTGCTGACCAGGTAGAAGAGTAAGGCATAGGAATGTCACTCTTCCTCTGTAAAAAATTTTGGTGGTGGTGGTGGCGATGGTAGAAGGGAGAATTTGTCAGGCTCTAATTTCTAGCTCCCGGTTCTTGTGCTTTTCTCTGCTAGCTGTAGAAGTCAATGCAAGTATCACGCTGTCGTGAGGAACTTCTGTATCATCACTATGTAGTCTTGTATCTTCTTTTCCAGCTGAACAATTGAGCTCCTTAAGCATATTATTGTCAACAGGATGTGTCTCACTTCTGTGACACTTTCAGATGTACTGAAAGGCAAGAAAAGACCGAGTATGAATGAGGTTATGTACACGAGCCAGACTTTTGTTTAGATACTTCACTTTGTTTGGACAGCTGAGGTGGTTTTGCTGAAGGAAAGATAAAAGAGTAATGATGTGGTCTGCTTTCTTCCCCTAAGACTGTGATTGTTTTTAAACTAAAAAACATCATTACACTTCTGTTTTTGGCAAGATGGTGCCAGAAGTATTTCCCTCAACTGATGCATCTATCAAAAATAAAACGCAACAGCAAAACTGGCGTTATGAAGCAAAAATCTCTTTCTGACATTTTACGGTTGTTAGTCCAGTGATTTTATTCCATAGAAAGAGATTAAGATTGTCTTCCCTTTTTCTTTATTATGCTGCCTTTTTTTCTGTCTTATTGATGAATATGCTATTGCTGGTTCCCTGCATGAATTCCTTACATTTCTGATGAGAACTCTTCAAATTTACAAATAATAGCATTTTTCAATCATCTTAAATCAAAATATTTATGTGCAGTGTCTTCTCGTGGCATCCAATCACATTAGATATTAATGTAATAATTATTGTATAGTAAAATATATAACTCTCATTAAGGGGAGACACAAAACAAAGATCACATAGCATCTGTCCAATTTATATGCCAACAGGCATAAATTTCCTTATTTGACCAATGCTTGATGAATAATATTTTGAGTTTGTCATGCAAAACACGCATAAAAGGAAATCTACCGTATAGAATCCCACCCACTGCAGAACTCAATTGGATTTTTTATATCTGGGGTGAAAACGGGAAGGACTTGTAAGCTCTGTGTTGTGATTTCTGTCACAACATACTCTGTCTTAGAATTCTTTGCCGAAAACCAAATATAGCTGCAGATGTACATTATAAAACTCTGCATGATTTAACAGTAGACAGAAGCAAGTTTTAATTCCCAGCCCTGAAATACTGACACATGAGAATTTCAGGATCCAAATGTGACCTGCGCAGCTCAGCAGCATCCCCATAGGAATTGTTCAGCTGGTAGAATAAGGGTACTGTTTATTCTTAGCTGTCAAACCTAGCCCGTGGTACCTCTTTTTTTTCATGTTCCCGCAGAATTCCTGTTTAACAGAACACTTTAGCTATACAAATCCGCAGGTTAAATCTACCTTCCCGTTGAAAAGACTGTGACAGTGGCATGACTTAGCCCTAGTGAGAAAGGTTCTTAAATTCCAGAGATCTTTCCAGTACAGCTGGCTCTGGGGCCATTATTTTTAAAATATTGTCATGAGGGATATGTTCCTGCAGTAAGTTCCAGGAAGCTGAGTTTGGTGCTCAGCTGTATCACTTGGTTTCCCTCGGTAAACCATCACATGATTGTCGACATTTGAAGGATACTAAAAGCAGTGATTATGAGAGCATGCAACATGATGGATTTTTTAAGTTCAGAAGCCATGGCTATGTGGGATGTGAAGAACCATTTATGTAACTATGTGACAGCATCAGCAAGTCTTGCACAGCAAATTGTTTCAGCTGGTTGGCAACTAAGAATTCAGGCTGCTTCCTTATGGCTAAAAAAAAAAGTATAAAAGGGAATATGTAATTAAGGAGAAGCTGTATGTTGTACAAACAACATATTTGGGGTCTGCTGTGGGACAAAGCTTTGTTTCTGGGAGAGGTTTCTTACTGTTGTCAATCAAAGTTGCTTTCATTGTAGCTACAGCAAGCTTAAAGTGAACTGGATCAAACTCCTTCTGCAGGTCAAGTGCAAGCCATTCCTGGAGACTTTCCCATTGCTGAGGGAACATGTACTTCGGGAAGTTACTATCTGGCTTCTGGTCAGGAAAACAAGAGCAGCATTTCCATCTGCTGCTTAGCCTTCATCTTCTGGTAGACACTATGGGAGAGTGAGTGAGTGATTTCCTAAATTGAGTTTTTTGACCTCAATTAGTCGAGACGTTGATTCATATGAGAAAGACATGGTTTCTGGCCAATTTAGCCATGGATTCAAGCTCTTTGACCAGGATTTGGATTCTTCTCATAAGAAAACAGAGAACTGTAAGAGGATCAAGGTCAAAGAAGAGACAGTCATCCAAGTTTTGTAAGTGAAAATTACTCAGACAATAGGCACATCTTCCAGGTACACACGTTTCTTTGTGTAGGTAGTATGTCTGTGGTATTTATAGAATACCAACTGCTATAACATCTTAAGTATTAGATCCTCAACCTTAGATTCCATGAAGAAGCAGGGGATATGCTGCTGATGTCATAACTTTTCAACTTTAGATTTTGCACTAGGGAAATACTCCATTGCATTAAGAGTTGGCAAAAACCCAAGGCCAACAGTAGTCCTCACATAATTTAAAGTGCAGTTCTCTGAGCAGTGGAAAAGGTATAATTTTCTTTGAATTTCTGAGTGTGATTACCCATCATGATGTCTAATAAAATACATGCTTCAACTGAACCCTTTTTCCACCTATAATATCTCTTTTCCACATGTATTTTCTCCTGTGTGGTAATTGGTGAGACCATGCCGCATCTTTCAGCACATATAAGGATACTTAGTAGGCTCTCCCATTCTACCCGGCTGTCTACTTTCACAAAGCTTGTAGGCATTTAATATGTTTCAGAGTCCTGTAATCCTGTCAGGTTTGATTGACACTGACCAATATACTAAAAAGGTATGGAAAGTCAATCACCAGGGTGATACTTACACATAAAGAAGACAGGATGAACTACTAGACAGTGTTTCCTTGGGAATGTGAACAGAAAAAAAAGATTTTTTATATATATTTTATTGCAAACCCAGTGACAAAACATTCTGTGGTGATGCATATTCAAATATATTCTCACTTTTTTACATGGACACCCTTTTTTTTCCTTGTTTCTGGCTAAAACAAATACCTTTTAAAAATCTACAGGTTTGCTCAGAATCATTCCATTGCTTTCCCTCTAGTTTTAATTGATCTCTGTGCATAGGAGACACTGAATCTGAATAACATAAGTTATGCCCTGACTTTAGAAACCTATTTAGCTTCTTTGACTGTTGGCTTCATAACTGGGCACAGAACACAGTCCCTAAGCATGCCATTGCTCTGTAGGTGCATACAAGTTTGCTTTCTACAAAGCTAGATACTGCTAGATAAGCATTTTGGCTTTTCTTGTTTGCCTTGTTTGCTATATATTCCTCTTTGTTTACAGTTTTAATATCTTTGAATTCTGATAGGAAATGGAAAGGAAGAATAGCATCATCCACAGTGCTACTGGTTGAGCTATCCAGCTCACAAATCTTGCTTTTAGAAAAGTCCCGTTATTTTTCACCATCACTTTGAGGTGCATTTAAATCTGCTTTGGCATCTGTCCAGCCCTGCATAATATCAAGCAGGGGACATCCTGTCTGAGAGAACAGATTGTTATTTCAATTATATTCCTGAAATTGAGTTAAATTTCATGAAATCTGCTTCAAATGTGAAGAACCCTAGGGGATTTGGGTTTTTTTTTGTTTGTTTGACTTATATTATAGCAATCAGGCATACTAAATGAGATGTATTGTATAAATGTGTGCTCTGCATGCTGCTTATGGCTGTTTATCTCATGTGTTTGATAACAGGGTGAATTGAGTAAATTGATAGTACTGCCATCTATAGACAAGAGCAAGCTATTGTACTCATTACATAATGAGGAAAGTGGTTTGTCTTACATTTTTAATAATGTTATATTGCAACCAAAGGGAAAATAGAAATGCTGTGAGCTTCATCTCAATAGGGCTAATGACTGCGCCGGAAAATCAAATTTTATGGCACTGGCCTGGGTTTCTGAGTTTCTGAAAGAAGACACAGTAATTAAACCATCCTTCAGTATCTGTGGGTCAGAATTGGGGGCAGGCACTTGCTCAGGACTATTCAGAGCATGTTTGCCAAGTCAGTATATTGAAAAGAAAGGTCGTCTTGTATCACACATAATTTCAGTCTACTTTTTGGTAAAAAGACAGATGGTGCATTTTTTTCTGGCAGAGATCCAAACATCCATATGGTACAGTAGTGTTCTGTATTAATTCCAACGTTGTTTAAATGAAAGATATTGTTCTGGTCATACTCAAACTTTCACATTCAGTTTTATATTCCTACCTGTTTTCCTCTCTTAGTTTGTATTCTTGGAAGATTTAGAACCATCTTTCTCCATCTGCCTGTTTTATCCTTACATGTACAGTGAATGTTGTTTTTCTCCTTTCCTCTCAAATTACATAAGTATCTGAAGAAACAAAAATTGTCTATGACATACAAAGGTAGATTCTGTCATTTCACAACATGCCAATGAGACCTACTCACAAATTGTCCCGTTCATTTTTGTGGGGTGAAGTTTCTACTTTTCCTATAAAGGGTGATAGAACTCAGATTTTTGCTTTCTAATATTGTTTTATTTAAATATAGATGTATAGCCACAGATTTATTAAAGGTTTTGGCTTATTACTGGAGCACCATGTGTTGCCTTGATGTTTATTCTGTCTTTGCATAAATAAATGCTACCTTTTTGCCTTCCGGAAATGAGAAGGAGCATTGTCTATCATCTGTTTTTTGTTTAATTTCTTCTTGGCAATTTCCCTATGACTTTTTACATGGGGAAAATAAATCAGTCTGAATAGCTATTATTCCTAAATAGTCTGCAAGCCATATTAAAAAGAAAAAGCACTGTGATTAGAGATTGTCTCACAAGCTAATCAGAATAAAAGAAATACGACATATAAGAAGCAGTAAATCCCTTGATGACTTAATCAAGTTGTCATGATACTTAATCAGGTTATCGTGATAAATAGTGATGCTCAGAGAGATGTTAAAAGCCTAAATAATTTCAATAATTTTTTTTAAAAAAAGATGAAACACAAATCATCAAGACTACTTTTTTTT